>NC_077229.1:125011147-125013647 GCF_027887165.1 Monodelphis domestica
AGGATGTTGTGAAATTGTCCTAAGACTCTACAGAGGTTCTCTTACCACATTTTGATAATCTCCAATTTAAGGGATAGGTGGTACAATAGATAAAACTGAACTTGAAGTCAGGATGACCTGAGTTCAAATTCTATCTTAAGACACTATCTGTGTAATCCTAGGCAAAATGCTTATCATCTCATGGTTTCCAAATTTGTAAAACAAAGGACTTAAACACCCTGGATGCATGGTCTCTTCCAGCTTGAAATCTGTTGGGTGGAAAAGGAAGTGAAGTGAGAAGCTGTCCTCAGCACAGGTGAAGGGGGAGGGAGTGGCCTCAGCTCTCTGCTCCCCTCCTGCTCTGCCACCTGAGAGTCACCCACCTTACCCCCTGTACTCTCTCACTGGGCTCCTGGAAAGAGGGGTGGGTGATGTGAAAAAATGTTGTCAGGCACAGTGGAGAGAGGGAAGGGAACAGCTCCATCCTATTCCCTCTGCCTTTCTAGTAACAAACTCTAATGGGTTGGGAATGTGTGCATGACCACAGAGAGTATTCTGTATGCCCTCTTTGGCACACATATCATAGGTTCACCATTATGGGACTAGACTATGACTCATATATGAAATAATCATCCATTTCATTTCTGTCTTTTGAAAGTTCTAATTCCTTCTTGACTTAAGTGCCATATCCTTCACTTGGTCTTTTCATTTGTTAGAGCTTTCTACCCCACTGCCACACCTTTTTTTGAGTGTATGATCTATATTTGTTTATCTGTGAACAAAGTATGGGATATAAATGTAATATACCACTAGCATACTGTAAGAAATGATGCAAGGAACACCAGATGCCAGCTATATAACCCTGGATATGTTATTTAATTGCCATATGTCTCAGTTTCCTCATCTATAAAATGGGATAATAATATCCTCATCACTGAGTTTTTATGAAGGTGAAGATATCTATAAGTCATTTTCAAATCTTCCAGTGTAATAATAATCCTATTATTTTAGTTTCTACTATGATAAATGTCAGAGGCAGCTAGGTAGCACAGTGGATAGAGGTCTGACCTGGATTCAGGAAAACTTGCCTTTCTAAGTTCAAATCTGGTATTACACACTTACTTGCTGCTTGACCCTGAGCAAGTCCCTTAACATTGCCTCCATTTCCTTATCTTCAAATGTGCTGGAGGAGAAATGGAAACCATTCCAGGATCTTTGCCAAGTAAACCCCAAATAGAGTAATAAAGTGTTGGACATGACTGAAAAAACTGAACAACAAAAATGATAAATGTAAAAATATATAACCCATATAAACAAAGGCTCTTTGGAGAATCCTCAGTATTTTTTAAGAGTATAAAGAGATCACTAAACTAAAATAATTCAATAATCATGGCTCTAAGGACAATAGTGTAAAAACATACAATTCTGAAATAATTAAAAAACCCAGATCAACCAATGACCAAAAACATCTAGAAGACCAATGGAAAAAATGCTACTTATCTTCTGAGATGTGACAAACTTAATATGGAGACTCATACATTTTTGACCATAGTCAAATATGGTAATACTTTTAGACAAATGTGATAATGGTGGCTTTGCTTGATTGCTCAACCATGCATATATTACAAGAGTTTTCTTTTTCTTCTTTTTCCTCCCTTCAGTCCAAGGATAGAGGTCTTAAAGAAAGAAATACTTAAATAAGAAAAACAAATTTTAATGAAAAATGTTATGTCCTTCTGGTATAATGTAAACTCCATGAGAGCAGAGCTGAATGTACTTTTGTTGTAAAACAAACAACTAGAAAATGATAATTACTTAATAAATGATTGTAATTTAATTCCTTTAGAGTATCAGTTTCTTCATCTGTAAAATAAAATTTTGGATTGGATGTTTTGGGATCAAAGAGAATTTAGAATTGTAAGATACCCTAAATATGAAGACACCCTTCATTTTATAGATGGGAAAACAGTCCTAAACAATTAATATCCAAGTCATAGGTAGTAAGTAACAGAGTCAGGATTTAAAACTCATGTTTTTCATCAACAGAACCAATGCCACTTCTACTGAACCAAGGTCCTTACTAGCTCTAGATTCTATTCAATAAGAATTTATTAAGCACTTATTATGTATAAGGTACTGTGATAGGCATTGGGGGGGAGGCAAAAATAGAGAAAGCATTCCTGCCCTCAAGGATTTTTGCATTTTTATCCTATGAATTTATTATGCTCTCCAGTGGTTCAACTACTTTTTTGTCTACAGAGTAATTAAGATTTTTTATGCATTCCTGATATGTTAAAGTCAAGCTTCTTATATATTAAGTCAATATTGGTAGATGCACTTTTAGGCTACCATAATCCATCATCCTCATCCCTTAACTTTTCACACCTTCTTGTCTCATTTTTCCTATTGTTTATTTCTTCTTCTTCTTCTTCTTCTTCTTCTTCTTCTTCTTCTTCTTCTTCTTCTTCTTCTTCTTCTTCTTCTTCTTCTTCTTCTTCTTCTTCTTCTTCTTCTTCTTCTT
>NC_077229.1:125015341-125077841 GCF_027887165.1 Monodelphis domestica
GTGAACGGGTAGAACATCCAATGCAAATCAACAGAGAATGAATGATTTAGTCTCCATGAGGGGAGGGGGGAAGGGGAGGGCGGGAAGGAGGAGGGCCAAGCAGAAGGTTGGGGGGGCTCGCGATTTGCTGGAGCTGTACAATGGGCCACTCCCTAACGGGGGTGGGGGAGAAAGGAGGCGCGCGCTCCTCTGTCAGTCTGGAGGCAGGACTGGGGGGGGGTGGGGGGAGGGGGGGTTGAGGGGTAAGTGGGAGAGAGGAGGAGGAGGTGGTGGAAGAGCAGGAGGAGGAGGAGGAAGGGAAGGAGGAGGCGGTGGAAAGGGGGGGGGTGCCTCTGGCACCAGGCTTGTAAATAAACTCTGCGATGGTTTCTCTCCCTTATTGGACTAGGTGCTGTGACCGCTACCACCATCACTGCTGCCACCGCGGTACTCGGCTCTCAGGCTCACTCCTCCTCAGCATCTTTTGGCTTTAGCGCTTCGTCGACATCCTCCTTCCATCCCTTTACCTAAACTCAGCAGCGTTTCTCCCGCTACCTATATCTCCTCCGTCTTCATACCATGCTGGTGACTTGACAGGGATGTGACCCCCGCCCCTCTACTTTCCCTAACCCCTCTTCCCCCCCAAACCACCTTTTCCTTCTTTTTGGGGGGTGGGCTGGGGAGGGGGAGCTCGGATCATGGCATTGGAGTTCCCAGGGCTGCTGCTGCCGCTGCTGCCTAGTACTACCCCGAGCTCACCTCCACGGACCAGCAGCAGCGGAGAAGGCGAAGAAGGCGAAGGCGGGGAGGGAGATGGGGCTCAAGTCGCGAAAGGCGGCGGGCGGCGGGGGCGGTTGGCGGCGGCGGTGGCAGCAGCGGCGGCGGGGGGCGGCAGCAGCCCAGGCGGCAGCGGGGGCGGTAACTCTGGAGGGAGGGATGCGGAGGACAAACGAACCGGGCTGGGGACGGTCGGGGACGTGGAGCAGGGCACCTTGGCCCTAGGAGCCGGAGCTGACAAAGACGGGACTTTGCTGCTGGAAGGGGCGGGCAAAGATGATGGCAGCAAGAGAACCCCGCAAGGGATTGGCCTTCTGGCCAAGACCCCTCTAAGCCGGCCGGTCAAGAGGAACAACGCCAAGTATCGGAGGATCCAAACTTTGATCTATGACGCCCTGGAGAGACCTCGGGGCTGGGCGCTGCTGTATCACGCCTTAGTGTAAGTACCTGCTGGACCACTGGCTTTAGGACCTCTCTCTCTCTCTCTCTCTCTCTCTCTTCTCTCTCTCTCTCTCTCTCTCTCTCTCTCTCTCTCTCTCTCTCTCTCTCTCTCTCTCTCTCTCTCTCTCTCTCTCTCTCTCTCTCTCTCTCTCTCTCTCTCTCTCTCTCTCTCTCTCTCTCTTCTCTCTCCTCTCTCTCTCTCTCTCTCTCTCCCTCTCTCTCTCTCTCTCTCTCTTGTGTGTGACAGCGCACCTGGGACTTGCATGCTTCTGTCTCAGGCTCCAAGGGCTGTTCTCCAAACTCCTTTGGATGTTAAACTGACCTCAGCGTGTTTTTGGTGCCCTCTTTTGGTTTCCTCCCGTGGAAAAGACTAGAGAGTTGAGTGAGTGAAAGATATGTGGCTTTGAGTCTATGGTTGCCTAGCTAGGTTGGTCCTGGAGTTGAATAGAACCTCAGTTGTTGCTTCTCAGCTAATTTGGATACTGAACTGACCTGAGGGTGTGTGCTAGTGGAAAGTCTTCTCTTGGGTAGAGGGTAGTTGTGTGTGTGTGTGTGTGTGTGTGTGTGTGTGTGTGTGTGTGTGTGTTCTTATCTTATTTTTTGTATCTCTATCCTACCTTAGCTGGTTGTTACTACAGAAGTTTTAAAAGATCTGACTGTTGCCTTATACATAATTGGGACTTCGAATTGGCAAAGTATCGGCTGTTTGGAGCCAAATATTTATTCGCCTCACTTCCAATACTCGTCTCCTCCTTCTTCTGCCTTGGATGAAGCAGCCTATTCCGAATGAGGATTGAGGAGGGTCAGTGGGACCAATTTTACCCTCAGTCCTGCTCCACCCCAAAGATAACCCTCTTCCCATTCCGGGGGCAAGAAGCAGGAAGGAAGATGGTCGCTTCTCTCTTCCAGAATAAATGAGGAGGCGAGGAGTGGGTGGGACCTACTTTATTTGGGAGAGGTGGGAATGAAAAATGATGATGGACAGATGGCATCTCAGAATAATCTCTCAGAAAGGATGGCTATCCGAGCTCCCTGGACATTTGCAGGGAGGGCTATTCAAACTATCCACAGAGAATCCTAGGCATGGAAGGGACCCTATCAGGTTATATTGTCAGTCCCACTTTCACTTATACTCCAACTGGATCGGGTCACAGGGAAATCACCTCTAGCTGGTATAGTTTTTTTTTTTTTTTTTTAGTGAAGTCAGTCCTCAGTGTTGTAGCCCTGTGGTATTCCAATAGCATGGGCTCATTCATAGCCTGTGCAACTCTTTGCCTTACCCCACCCCAACCTCTTTCTGTGAAAACGGACTCTGCAGTCAGAGAGACCAAATGAGCTTGGTACTGGGCAAAGGCAAGGAGAGCCTTGCCTGGGGACGTGCTTTTCCAGATACAGCCAGGAGATGGGGTCGTCTGTATAGCACAGTAGCGCATGAGCAACTGCAGCAGCAGCAACTAAGAAGCTGGTTTCCTGGAATCAGTTTCAGGAGCAGTGAGACCTTTCATGAAAAACTAAAGAAGCGGTAGAAGCAGGCTGTATCAAGTCAATTAGTCATTAAGCATTTAATAATCAACCTCTGGGTGTCAGGCACTGTGATAAATACTAGTGAATCAAAGAAAGGCAAAAACTGTTCCTGCCCTCAAGGAGCTCACAGACTAATGGGAAAACAAGTCAAATTGTAGATACAAGATGGTAGAACAATCTCAGAGGGAAGGAGGAGTTGGGAGGGAGGAGATGGAATGGGAAAGGCCTTTCACAGAAGCTAGATTTTAAAGGCCAGGGAAGCCAGGAGGCAAAGATCAAGAAAGAGCATTTCAGGCATAAGAGATAACCATTGAATAGGCACCAACTTCTTAGATGGAATATTCAACTAGTCAAAAAAAAAAGGCATAGGGTACATTGAGTATGGGTGAGGTATTGGAGGAGAAAGAGGGTTAGCTAACTAAGAAAAGAATGATTCACAAATATGTGTATGTGGATATTTAGCTTTTAATGCCCTGGTAGAAATGTGTCTTTTGTAAGTGCTAGAATGCTTAGTGGGAATGGTTGACAGATTTCCCCTTCCTTCTCTCCCATCCCCTCAATAAAAACCAAAACAAAATAAATTCAGTTTATTCAGTGAAGTCAACAAAACTATTAAACACAAGCTCTGCCAAGGTATTTTACTAGGCCCTAGGAGAAATATATACTTTTAGTCAAGACTCAGGTCTGCCCTCAAAAAGCTTAAAGTCCATAAAAGAAATAAGAAATGAACAGAAATACTTTAATACTTAAAATTATATAATAAATGAACTTAAGATGTGAAAAACATAGTTCTTTGTGACGTGGGATGGGGGAAGTTGTTACAATATATTTGGGGGAATATTATCTTTCTCTTCCTCTCATCATTAGTAATAGTCCAATTAATCTGCATTTATTTTATATATTTTGTATTATTGACTTCTTTGTATATAATTGTGCCCTCAGTAGATTTTTATTTCCTTTAGGGCTAGCTCCTCTTCAGGTTGTTGTTGTTGTTGTTGTTGTTGTTTTGTCCTTAATGTCTATTACTTCCCCCTTATAGAATTGAATATTGAATGGAGTTAAGGTTCTGGCATTGAGCTCAGCTTGAAAGAATGATAGAAATTGAACAGGGATAAAGAAAGCAATTTGGGAATAGATAATAATATACTTTCAGGAAAGAGGGGAGGAAAAGTACTGGGCTTTGTGTTTAAAAAACAAAACATCTTTTTGTACATACAGCAGGCATTCAATACATACTATCTAGGGCATTACAGGTAAAGTAGTAGGTCAGAAACAACCCAGGCATAATAGGTTAGGGCTATACATAAGTAGCCAGGGTTCTTTCCTTTCTATATCATCTTCATTCTTAGAAAGCACAGGTCACCTAAGGGGGATAGATTTTTGGGAGACTTGTTCATAGAAAAGGATCTGTTTTCAAAACCATTCTTCCAAATAGAATGTCAGAATGAAAAATGTCAAGAATGTTCTTGAACATTCTCTGGAGTCCCAGTTTCCAAAAGTAGTTTGGATTACAGGTTGGGACCTCAGAGAAAATAGCATAAAATTGAAAAATTGCTGAACCCAGGTTCTATTCCTGAACCTCTGATCTGAAATAGATTGAAATGTAATTTTGAAATCTTTAACAAAATAAATAAAAATACAATAAAACTTAGATCATATTACGTTTCAAAACTAAGTCAATATGTGACTCACAGGGATATTCACACACAATCTAATGATTCCATTTCTCTTTGTGTTTAATGCCATTGGTCTAATCTAATCCTCTTTTTTTAAATTGTTAACCAGAAAAGCAAAATGTTTTGTCCATTCTAGTGGTTTTGAAATTATGGTATCCAAACTGCTGGCATTTCATAAATCAAAGGGACTACAAACTCTTAGGTCTTATTGAATCTTACAAGATATTGATAAGGATTCCATGGAAGTCAAGGTCCCTACAACTCTAAGATCTTTTGATACTCAGATTAGATCAAACCACTGTCTAGTATCAGAGTTAAGATTAATCTAGGATAACTGACTCTAAATTCTGCCCTCATTCTTCCATACTAAGTTACAGCATCATTGATAATATTGAATGACCTGTGTCAAAATATCTGACTTTGCTTTATCACTTGGTTACCTTTCTGTCTATCTATGGAGGTGTGTAAGTATAATTTAGATAAGGAAGAGAATAAGAATTTATATATTTATATAGTGCCCACTATGTGCCAGGCATTGTGATAAGCATTTAAAAAACAATTATTATATGATCCTCACAACCTTGAAAGGTAGATGTTATCATTATTCCCATTTTACAGTTGAGGCAAAGAGAGAGTCAAAGACTGGCCCTACTATTAAACAACAGCTTTATGCTAGGTGCTTTCCTAAGTTCTGGGGAAACAAGAAAGAAATACATTCTCTGCCTCAAGGAGTTTACAATATATTAGATGAAAACATGAAGAAAGAGGAGGAGGAAAAGAAGAGGAGGAGGAGAAGAGGAAGAGTAAGAAAAAGAAAGAAGAAGAAGAAGAAGAAGAAGAAGAAGAAGAAGAAGAAGAAGAAGAAGAAGAAGAAGAAGAAGAAGAAGAAGAAGAAGAAGAAGAAGAAGAAGAAGAAGAAGAAGAAGAAGAAGAAGAAGAAGAAGAAGAAGAAGAAGAAGAAGAAGAAGAGAGGAGGGAGAAGGGAGAAGGGAGAAGGGACAGGGGAGAGGGGAGAGGGAAGAGGGGAGAAGGGAGAAGGGAGAGAGGGAGGAAGGAAGGAAAGAAAGGGGGGGAGCTAGAAATGTCATGAGGAGAACCAGATAATACCAGAGGTATGGGGGGCATCTTGTTTCCTGGAGCTCAAATCAAAGTGGAGATTGAGATGGAAACACCAAATCCTACCCTCTATAAAGGAATGCCCTGGTAGGAGTTTAATGTTCTAACCTATAATCAGAGGGAAGAAGAGGTTGAGGGAATTAGGAAGGTCTTCAGTATCCAAGGCTGAATTAAATAGGTTGATGATGAGATTTCAGGTGATCAGCTCTTGCTCCCCAAATTTCCTCGTAACCCCTCCTCCCTCATTAGATTATAAACTCTTCAAGTGGAGGGGTCATGTTTCACCTAAATATCACTAACACTTAGTAAAAAAGCTTTAATGTAAGAGGTATAGAAATATAAGATCATTTGAAGTGACTCAGAATTTTTAGGCTATAGTGAAAAAAGACTTTGTTGGGGTGGAAGGAGAATATCTACAGGTGCTGATAGCTACCTTTACTACTTGAAGGACTGTTTAGACTTGTTCTTAGTTCCAGAACAATGGGTAGAAATGGCATGGGCATTGATGGAAACAGAAACTTTGAAAGAGAGCTGTCCAGTAGAAAGGTACTGACTCAAAACAGAAGACTTCCCTCACTAGACATTTTTCCAACAAATGCTGGATGGCCACTTGTTGAGGAGATCCCTGTAAAGGTACTAGTGGAGTTGGATGGCTTCTAGGTCCTTTTGAACTTCTAGGCAATGTTGATTGAATTGAATTGGATTAGTTGGTTTAAGGGACAATGTAGATAGAACACTATGCTTAGAATCAGGAAGGCTCATCTTCCTGAGTTCAGCTGTGACTTCAAACATTTATTTTCTGTGTGACCTTGGGCAAGTCACTTAAGCCTGTTTGCCTTAGTTCCTGATTTGTAAAATGAGCTAGAGAAGATATGGCAAACCAATTGTCAAAGAAACCCTAAATGGTGTCATGAGGAATCAGGCACTATTAAAACAAAAGAATTAACAACAACACAGTATGTTTAAAGGTATGGTGATTCTATTGTTCTTGTTAGTTTTTAGGAAGATGTGTTAATAGAGATAAAATTAAGAGCAGTGAAGGAAAAATCTTAGTTACACACTTGAGTTTGAGTCTTGGCTACAACATCTATTGCTGTTTGACTAGGCAAAATAGTTTACCTCTCAGATTCTCAGTTTTCTCTTCCATATAGTGGGAACAATGATATTGGTAATATTAACTTCATAAAATTATTATGAGGGAAGTGCTTGGCAATATACCTTGTGAGCTATTATTATTCTAATCAAATAAAACACAAAAATTGTGTTAAAGAACAATGAAAAACTTTAATCTTGCAGATGTTGAAATAGGATTGGCTTTTGTGCAAGGAATGCAGTATGTTACCAATTTATAATGTGAGAAACATTATCATTTTCAAAATAAAATTAAAATAAGTGTTCTGGTAGCTATTGACTAAGAAGTGTATTGTATCTTTTGTAATTATTCTTTTCTGTGGCCTTTTTGTTTTTCTGATTTAGTCTTAAAGGCTTTTGGTGTATGGCTTGAAAGTGATCAACACACAAAATGACAATCCTAAGATAGAGATGGAAATGGAAATGTTCTTATCTAGTCCTAGGAATAATTGAACTGGAAGAGCCAGTACCACAGAATCATAGCATCTCAGAGTTGGGACCTTATGAGACAACCTTAAAAGGTCAACAGTATGGTAGTATATGGAACATGGGATATGAGAGTTAAAAAGAAACAGACTGTAGAATTTTAGAACTAGAGTAGATAGTAAAAGATAAACATGGATATTTAGAATGTAGATTCATGGAATGATAGAATTGGGCAGGATCATAGTCCTGTCTTCAGTTTGGGTACAGTGATTTGCCCAAATATTTTACTATCAGAACTGAAACCAGGACCTTAGTCTTCTGACTTCCAATCCCATCTCTACTAGATGATTTTGCATTTTTTTCCATGAAATTTTGGTTATTTCATCTTTTCTATTGGGAATTTATTTCATACTATAGAACTCTACTCACTTCTTTTTATTAAAGTTAGGGGAAGGAGAGAAGTCTGCTTTTTGGAATATATCTTATTAATTATGCTTTTAAAAGAAATTATTTACTTTTTTCTTGACCTATGATTCATTAGTGTAGAGAACTCCCAGGGTAGAAACTTCTCAAAGAAATGCAACCCTGAAATAGTTCAACAGTTAAAGTGTCTCCTGGAGTCACTGAGAGACTAAATAACTAGATGGTAATCCCAGAGCTGGGGTGGCTAGGATGTATACTGGGCAGAGTGCCAGGCCTGGAGTCAAGAAGATTCATCTTCCTGGGTTCAAATCTACCTGATACTTACTAACTATGTAACAAGGGGCAAAATATTTAGTCCCATTTGCCTCTGTTTTCTTATCTGTAAAATGACCTAGAGAAAGAAATGTCAAACTACTCCAGAATCTTTGCCAAGAAAATTCCAAATGGGGTCATGAAGAATTGGACATAACTGAAATAAATGAACAACAAAACAACAAATCCCAGAGCTAATAAATGTCAGAGTAAGGATTTGAATCAGTCTTTCTGATTTAAAGGATGGCTCTGTAAACCACAATGCCATCCATCTGCCTTTCACTGTTCATGTGATTCCAAAGTGTAGCTTTTTCAATAAACTCTTTAATGCTGTCCTAGCAGCTTTCCTGGATGAAGCCAGCTCCTAAAATCACTTTGTGACAAGGATGCTCCCTGCCACCTGGCTACTTTGCTATAAATTATTGAAGAACTTCCAAATCTCTGTTTCGTATCATGACTGATGGGCACAGATTTTTGGATATCAACCTCAGAACCAAGAGAGTGCAAAATGGGAGATTCTTAGCTGAGTTAAAAGATGTTTGATAAACAAAGAAGTTTTTTAAGAGTTTAAAGAAAAAAACTAGTGTCAGTTTGCTTCCCAAATCATCCAACTGAACTTATAAAAAATAAAAAAATATAAATTAGTTTTTGCCTTTCATTCCTTAAGTATCCATGTTCTACTCTCCAAGTATTTTATGATATAAAGAATGTCATCCCAAAGGATACATAGGTTTCAGTAGAATATGGGAGCCCATCTGTTCTGGTGACTGTTTTGAACCCTTGCTGATAAGCTTCTTTTGCTAGAGTAATAATGCTGGATTTTTTTAATTTTTTTTTTTTTTAGGGAGAGAGTGCTAAATTTCCAAGTTGGCTACAAGGCATCAATTTTCATGCTTCCCCTCCAGCTTTTGGTGGGGAGGGAACAGGGGGAAAGAAGGTCCAATTAATATCACCCTTAGTCTCTTTTTTATTTCTGAGCTGGTAGACATGGTTTTAAGGCATTGGATTTCCCCATCTGCTATACCAGCTTTCAGACTGATCTCTGATTTCTAACACAGAGTAGAACTGATTTAGTTAAAAGCAAACAATTAGAGATTGCTTATTTTAAATTGAAGACAGCAATTGTGGTTAGTTACCAAAAACCAGTGATTGGGAGTCAGGTAGCCATGTGAGGCTTAGTATTCTTGACTTTGCTCCTTACCTTGGAGGAAGAAACTTTGAACAAGTATAGTATCGTAGTGGTATAGTAGAAAGGGGTGGCAATGTGATATGGTGGAAAGATTGCTAAACTTTGAGTCAAAAGACTTAGATTTGACTCCAAGTTATCCCATTTTTTACTTATATATTCTTGGGTAAGCTATTACTTCTGTAAGTCTCAGTTTCCTCATCTGTAAAATAATGAGTAAGAGAATATAGCCTAAGATGCCTTCCAACCCTAAATCTAGTACCTTGAGTGATGAGACACCTGGATTTTAGTTTTGCCTGCTCCTCTAAGTTAGCTTTTTAATTTTGCAGATGACATTCTTAGGCTGGCTCAGCCTTGTTTTTCTAAACTTTAAAAATAAGAATTGAACATATCAGCTTCATACATTTTAATGCATCCATTCAAATTTGTTGTCTGGCCCCAAATTTAACTAGCCAGTTCTCACAGTGAGAGTATAAAAGCAATGTTCATAGGTCATGAGTAGTTCTCAGATCTCACTCCAATTACCCACCTCTGTTTTAATCATTATACCTTTCTAACCCATCACCCATTTTATTTTCAGCTCTGCCACTAAGGATATCTATGACCATGCACAAATCACTCTTCACAGCTTCAATTTTTTCATCTGTAAAATACAGGACTCCAACTGAAATTTAATTTCAATGATTAATCTATTATTCTATGATTAATCATCCCCATGCTTTAGTTATTTAACCTTTTTTTACCATAAGTAATGCATAAGAAATAGAAACATATTCATGCTATTATGAAAATCAAATAAGATTACTTGTTAAGTATTTTGTTAACCTCAAAATACTCAGTAAATGCCAACTGTTATTATTGGATTGTATCATATGATTGATACAGATCACAGCTCATTCATATCCTCTCAGTTAAGTCCTACACAAGTGGTCCATTCAACTTGAATGAATGCATGGAAAACATGTATTATACCAAACATTGTACTCAATATTGGGAATACAAATTAAGAGTATCTACTTTCTCTGCCTTCAACGAACTTATATTCTTAGAAGGGGGTGTGGATATAGGGATTGATAGCCAAGGAGAAGAATTTTGGTTTGGAAAGTTATAGATATACTAAGAGGAGCCATAAGAAAGCACATTAACCTACCTTTTCCAGTATCAATGCCAATATTAACTTGAATATAATTCCAGAATTATAAAGAAGAGGTTGACTGTGATAGGGAAGTTAGGAAGAAGATGGTTGGGATGGAAGTGAAACATATTAAGGAGCTTTTCTCTCATTCTCTTGACATGGATAATTACCAAGAGAACTCATAAAGTGTTCACTGGTTAACCTTTCTTGTGAGTGTCTAGAGGAGGGATAACCAAATGTTGAGAGAACTGGAGACCATGCCATATGAAGAAAATTAAAAGAATGAGGGTACAAGAGAATGATGTTTAGCTTGGAGAAGAGAAAATGTCAAGAGACTTAGTTACTTTCTTAAAACATTTCAGGTTTTGTATAAAGCAGATGGATTATTTATGTCCTTATTAACTTTAAAGGGTAGAAATAGAACTAAAGGATGGAGAACAGCTAGGTTGCTCAATGGATAGAGCACGTGGCTTGGAGTCAAGAGGACCTATGTTCAAATCTGGCCTCAGACACTTCCTAGATATGGTTCTGGGTAAGATACTTTGTCATGATTGCCTAGAATTTACTACTTTTCTACATTGGAACCATTACTTAGTAACAATTCTAAAACAGAAGGTAAGAGTTAAAAACAAAAGATTCAAAAGATGGAAATTATAGAAGAGCAAAAAACAATTTGGCTCATTTCTTACAAAAACCACCTACTATTTGAATCTGTCCAAATGGGAAAGGGATTGATTCAGCATGTAGTGAATTCCCTCTCCCTTGAGATTTTCAAGGAGCATCTTGATGATGGCTTGGGAATACTGACAAGGGAATTCCTGTTCAAACAGGTGTTAGACTTGATTATAATTGAAATCTTTTCAAATTCTACTTCTATTATTCATTGACTTTGGAATGCTTAAATAGATGCCTTAATTTAATTTAATAATTCAATAATAATTGAAGTGCCTAGTATGTGTCCTTCATTATGTTAAATTCTGAGGGTATGAATGACAAAAAGAAAGATAGCCCTTGATTTCAAAGCAATTGCAGTATCCTTTAGGGAAGATAATACAAAAAAAGAGAGTTGGAAAGGAGTGTAATAAGGGGAGCCCTGTGTAAGAGGGCTTTTGGAGTCCAAAACAAGCCAAGCTGTTGATGGAGAGTAACAGGCCAAAAGCATCATCCCCTTGCCTTGAAATAAGAAGGTGCCCAAGTTATTACAAATGGATAGTTATCCATACCACTTTTGATATTCCCTAGGTTGAAAAATTTATATTTTTTCCTCTACTTTGATGGCTTTTTTAAAATTATCCCTAGATATAAAGATATGCATGAAGAGTTATTATCTATCTATCTATCTATGTATGTATCTATCTTTCTATCTATTGTTAAATTTTATGGTTGAACTGATCATTTAATTGGTGGTCACCAGGCATTTAATTTCTAAATCCCCAAATGAATTATTCAAGTAAATGGAACTTAGTAGTAGTTTATTTTACAATAGAGGGAATATATTAAGGAATGAGAGAGAAAAGGAGAGAGTGAGAGAGAGAGAAAGCTCTGGTTTCCTCTGAACCAGTTAGAAATTCTAAGGTACCAGTCAGGGGAAAGGAGACTCAAGATGATGGGCCTTTCTCAGAGGTTCACACCTCCAGAAAGGGCAAGGAAGGAAGTCATCCTTTACACTCACCATGGTGACTGACTAAAAGGAAAGCAGTCTGAGGTCTCCTGCACAAGCTCCTCCAAGGGTCCAGTTCCATAGTCAATAGTCTTCATGTCTATCTTTCAGTCTCTCTTCAAGTGTCTGTCTTCCCTCCAACTCCAGATGACTGTCTTCATTCCAAGTCCAAGTGACTGCCTTTTCCAGTCCAACTCCAAGTGACTGTCTTTTCCAGTCCAACTCCAAGTGACTGTTCATTTCTTGTGTGTCTCTGTTTCCACTATTTAAAGACCTTTTTCTCTTGTGTCACCTCCCCTAAATTTTATGCCTACCAATTACAGTCAAAGCTCCTCTCCAGGACTGCCCACTCTTTCACACTTGGGTCACAGACCTCCCATTCAATGTATGAAATGGGTGTTCATACCTTTTTGTGGTTAGTTCACACCTTTTTGTAGTTGGTTCATACCTTTTTGTGGTTAAAATGGATAGATCTACTTTAAGTACTGGGTTTACACTTCTGGGATTAAAATCTAAAAATAGACAGAGGATTACAATTTAATCTTCACAATAAAGGAAGAGCTAATTACCTTCATTGTTACAATCCAGGAGAGCTAAATCCAATCTTCACACTATCTATCTACCATCTATCTGTGCATCTATCATTTACCTGTCTATGCATCTATTGTCTATATACCTATCTATGTATCTATCTGTCTATGCATCTATCATTTATCTATCTATGCATTGATATATCTGTTTTCTATCTATCTATTTGACTATCTATCTATCATATTTCCTGTAGGGATACACTAAAGTCTTAAAAGCCTTGGCAGCATCCTTCACTTCTATTTTAATCAACAAGCATTTATTAATTACCTCTCATTGGCAGAGTGGACTCTTAACAAGCCCTACCATCACCATCAAGTGCTAACTGAAGGAATTAGAAATAGCACTGTTGCATGAAGAAGTAGAAGAAAAAGATGGGGAGAACATCTAGATAAGGCCAAGGAGGCAGAGTGGTGCTAGAGGCAACATTATTTGAAGATACTGAGGAATTGATTTTCAGGATAGAAGAGAGAGGGGGAAATGCTGAGTAAATGGGAAAACATAATGCATGATATTTCCAACAGAAAATGGCAACCTAAATAGCATCAGTAATCACAGAACAAAATGTTTACTTTCCTATATGAAATTTTTATAGGAAGTAACTGACATGTAACAAAGGAATAATTATCAAACATATAGGAAGTCATAGTCTAAATAGTCAATTAAGCATTTATTAAACTGTTATACATTTCAAGCACCTTGATAAATAATGGGGAAACAAAAAATGAAAAAGCATTGGCTACTAGGAGTTTACATTCTATAAGAGGAGAAAACATGGACACAGAAATTCTATAAAATAAAGGTAAAGCAATCTTAGGAGGGACAGAGGAGTCAGTAGTAGCTTAGAGGATTAGGAAATGTCTCTTGGAGGAGGTGTGGTAAAGATGTACATTGAAGGAAACTAGAGATTCTAAGAGGTAGAGGTAAGAAGGAAATTTACTGCAGTCAAGATGGAGCAAGACTTTGCCAAGACATGGAGACTGGAGATGGGGTGTACTTTATGAGGAAGAGCCATCAGTTCACTTTGACTGGCTAACAGAATTCACAAAGGGCAGTAATGTGTAATAAGCCACAAAGGTGAACTGGAGCCAGCTTATGAAGAACTTTACATGCTCTTCACCTAATTGACCAAGAGGTAAAGCAAATACAAGATTCTTCTCTGCTTTTTGCTTGTTGATTATTTAAAAATTTAAGAGCAAGCCTTCAAGCTTTCCTCCATATGGCTCTTCCATATGTTAAGATAATATAAGGTTCCCTGATACATTGAGCAATAGATATAACTTTGAGGATCCTCTGAGTGTTGTGAGGCATAAAGCAAGAAGTCAAACACTCATCAAAAATTTTGCCACTGCCAAGGAGTATATCCAGAGAAAGATACAAGTGGAAGAAGACATTTCTATAAGTGATTGGGGTTCTCCACATATTCCATTTTATGGATGACATTGCAATAGTTGCAACAAACCCCAGAATACCGCAGAACCTCCTACATGAAGCTGAGAAGTGGTTAGAAAGGTAGGAGGACAACTAGGAAACAACAATATCATGAAAGCTGTGGTGGGAACAATATCTTAATCTATTTTCTAATGCAACTTAGGCTAGTTTTCCCTTGAAAGGTGACAGAGCTGTCCTTGGGATTTGACTAGTCCAAGAGCTAAGGTTTAAGCCATGCCTCTCTTGACATAGCTTCCTGGTAGCCTTTACCTAGTATTGAAGGTAAAAGTTGGTTTTAGAATGAGAAGGACCACTTCTTAGAAAACAGAACAATATTAGAAGGAATGGGTCATAGTTGAAACAGAAGAGAGCAAGCTGGATTGTATTTGGGAAATGATTCAGAGTCTCTCTGTGAAAACAAACAAACAACTATGTCTTTTAAACACCCATTTCCTTTTGGTGATGCCACATATCTTTGAATCAACATGACTCTATTATATTGGATTTAATGAAGGAATCCTCATTAAAGGGGCAGCCTCACTACCTGCCTAATTAACACAGAATCTCTGATTTGAAGGAGATCTTAGAAGTCATTGAATCCATTCTAAATCTGTGAAAGAATTCCCTATACAACATTCTTAAAGAAGTATTAATTCAGCCTTCATTTGGAAACTTTTAGTGAGGAAACCATTGCTTTCTAAGTTACATAAGTTACATACTATTTTTGAGTGGCTCAAAATTTCAGGAAGTTTTTTCTTAGTTTGAGTTTATACTTATTGCCTCTGGTTCTACCTGCTGGAGTCAAGAACAATTAGCCTTCTACTAAATATGACTAGTTTCTTCAAGGAACTTTATGATATAATTTGCCCTCCTTTTGATATTTCACAGTGTCTTCAAATGGTGTCAACTAGAACTGAACACAATATTTCAAAATTCTATGAGACTATTACCTCCCTAGTCTTGGATGCTAGTTATATTTCTCTTGCCTAAGCTGATTGTCTTCATTAACTTTTTTGACTGTCCTATCACACTACATGTTGGTACTTGTAGTCCATTTAATGCCCCCCCCATTTATAATTATATGTATGTATACATATACACACAAATATTTTAGTCACAAATTTTATTTTTCAGTTTCAAATAGGTGCTCAGTAGCTCTGAGCTAAGGGCTAGGTATATAAAAAGAAAACAGAAAAGATGAATGAATGAATCATATATCTTATATTGACTTGAAGAAACAAAGCTAACACACTGGAATGAGGATGTTATTATAAAATAGTAGCTGACATTTATGATCATATTAATCCTGTGATAATGGAAATGCAAATGGTGGTAGCCACTTTTTATAGACGAGAAATCTGGATTGATGTGACTTGACCAAGGGCTCACAGATAATAATTGGAAGAGCTAAGATCGGAACCCAAATCTCAGTCCAAACCTAATGAACATTAATATCTTTCAACTCTTAGTGTAGTGTCTTGTGCAGAGAAGATGCTCAATTAATATTTGTTGACTTATATACACCAACAGATTTAAAATAAAAAGACTGACTGAAAAATGGAAAGATAAAGATATCCATGGCTGGATAAATAGATTAAACATTTATTAATCACTATATTCCAGGCACTAAGCTGAGCACTAGAAGTATAAGTAAAAAACCTCAGTTCTTTCCCTCAAGCATGTTACATTCTGATGGAAGAACATAATCTATAAAAGAGAATTGGAAGGTGAGGGATGGAAGAAAGGTGAAGAAAGGATAACTTAATCAGGGGCAAGATAGAAAAGTCTAAAGAGCTAGGGATTGAGTAGGGTGAAAAGTGAGCATGGATAACCTTGGGCAGTTACTTAGATAGTGATATCAACCATGAATTCAGCATTCAAAGGAGGAGGAATCTGCAAGGACAGAGGTTGCTGAGGTAGATATGGAAAAGTCAAGGATGTTATTATTGAGTCCTGAGCCCACTTTTAAACCAATGGCATTTATGATGATGAAATAGTCAAAGTACTTCCAACTGTGAAATCCTATTTTTCTGTTCTGGTTCATTATTTTCCTTTTTTAAACCTTGTCCTACTAACAATTCTAAGATAGAGAGACAAGGACCAAGCAAGGGTCACATAGCTAGAAATTAATGGAGGTCAGATTTGAACACAGTTCATCCTGACTCCAGGCCAGGTGCTCTATCCACTGTGCCACCTCACTGCCCCTGTTCTGGTTCATTCTTACTATGTCTGCACACAAATGATCTAGAACACATTTATTTTACCACCTTACAATGGCAAAATTTCAGAATTGAAAGAGACTGGGTGGCCATGTAGTTAAAACCCATACCTGAAAAAGAATCACTACTTCATCACACCTGATTAATGATCAGCTTACCTTTGCTACGAAGTTCTTTACAACAACACTCATCTTTTTGCCCTTCCTTGATTATGATACTCTCTGAATCTCTTGACAGTGCCCTTTCACAGGCTATTGCTCATGTCTGGAATTTTCTAGCTATTTTTCTCTGTTTCCTGTCTTTCAGTTTTCTTCAACACTCAGGTTAAATCCCCCCTCAGTAAGACCTCACCTGAGGTGCTAGTCCTCTCTGAATTCCTCATTCACCCCTCTTGGATATTATGATGCACTTTGCAGTGCTTATTGTTGGAAAAGTATACTTGTTTTCATGAACTGATTGGAGCATTTTGGGCCTTTTCTAGGTAACAATGACCATGTTTTAATCTCTTGCACCAGACCTGTGATGGGAAACCTATGGCACACATATCAGAGAGGACATGCAGAGCCCTCTCTATGGGGACATGCACTGTTACAACCCACCAGAGTTAGTTACTAGAAAGGCAGAGGGACTAGAGTGGAGCTTCTCCCTTTCCCCTATCCATGCATGCTTGAGGACATACATCATTTCACCCACCCAGCAGCCCAATGGGAGCTCTCTCTCCCTCCCCTGTCTGAAATAAAGGGGAGTAACCTGGCACTTGGTCTGGGGTGGGGCAGGACATGGCACACAGTCTCTAAAAGGTTCTCCATCACTGTACTAGACCATAAGCTCCATGACTACAGAGATTTAGACCATGTCTCATTTATCTAAGCATCTCCTGAAGTATTTAGCTTAGGGTCTTACAAATAGTTGGTAACTGATGCTAATGTTCAATGTTCAATGCACTGAATTCAGATTCTTCCTAAATCAGACTGTAACTCTTCCACCTCTAGTCCAAAGTAGCATCCCTTCCTTCTTCCTGATTCAATGCATTCCAATTACCACTTCTCAGTTTTTTAAACCTTTTTATTTTTAAACCTGATCGGTTATCTCCAGTAGAGAAAATGACTGGAATTAAATATTTGCAAAAATGAATTTATCATTATTAGAAGTCTGCCATAAGTGTCTGGAAAATCTCATTACTCAAGGTTTAATATGGTCAGAGCTCAAGATTAAGAGATATTTTCTACTCTCAACTGTATTGTCCCTTTTTAAAAAAAGTAAGCTAACTCTATTCATCCTTCACCATCACCTCTCCTGACCTATAATTTTACCAGTAGGCTTTCAACTATGCCTATTTATTTTTAATAGGAGGCAGGTAGGTAGCTCTTTGGGTAGAGCATTGGGCATGGAGTCAGAAAGACCCAAGTTTAAACCTGATCTCAGACACTTCTCAGCTGTGTGATCCTGAGCAAGTCACTTAATCTCTGTTTGGCTTAATTCACTGGAGAAGGAAATGGAAAACCACTCCAGTATCTTTGACAAGGAAATCTCATGAAGAATTGGATGTGACTTGACAACAACAAATTTATTTTCCTCTTTCAAAAATATCTATAATTTCATTCCTGTTACTATTTCTTCCACTAATCATAGGATCATAAGTTTAGGGAAGGATAGAACCCTGAAAAATATCAATTTACAAATGAGCAAACTGAGGTCTGGAAACAAGCTCACTTGCTTAAGGTCACACAATTAGCAAATAGTATGAGTGAAGTTTGACTCCAGACTGAATGTTTTAAAATCCTATACTATTTCTAATTTTTCACTCTTTTTCTGGTTATAGTCCTCCCATTCCTAAACAGATGTCCTTCTGGAGTCACTGTAGGCTAAAAATATCCTCATGATTTAGTTTCAGCCTATGGAATCCATCAAATATTTGTTAGGTAGGAGGCACCATACTACACATTAAAAAGACTGACCTGGAAAAACACAATAGACATTGTTCTCGGTGAGCTTACAACCGAATTGGAAGGTGTTCTCAAAGATCTGCACTAGAATTTCTTTAACAAGGAGGAAACATTCATGCAAAGTACAAGGCTAGGCAAAGTACTGTAAATGTTTTCAGAAGGGAGAGATGATTTTGATCTCTTGGGAGTGGGTGATACTGAAAGATGGGAAAGGCTGTTGGGAAGTAGTAAGTGGCAACTAATGCCCCCTTTTCTTAAAAGAAGAGGACTTCCACAAGAAGAGCTGATCTTTAGAGTTCATTTCAGATATGAAAGAGTGCTAAAACAAAGACAGAGACTGGAAAGGTCAGGAGGAATCCTGGAGGTGAATAATTCATGTATGTGATTGAGCTGGATTGTTGAAGACTTTGAAATGCCTGTGTCGAGACTTTATTACCTTGGTAGACAATGTAGTTCTGTGAAGGGTTTCTGAGAAGAGATTTGCCATGTTTGCAGGAATGAAACTCTAGAATAGTGTGATAGTGCCATGGTCTTCATATCTGAGGGCATGAATGCTTGCTTCTTACCCTTTTACATGCTGCGTGGCATCATAATTTAGAGCAGGAATGGGCTACCATCCACTCTACCTTTTCACAAGGCTAATGCTACCCCTTGGTAGAACTGCTAACTATCTAGGAGTTGCTAAAAGGAACATGAGAGACTAAATATTAAGAATCCCAAAAACCAGAAAGCTGGGTTATGTGACTATACAGGAGCATGTAAGTAATTTGTCAATAATGTGGTCCTTCCCTTATATTTTTAGCATAGTATCTTACACATAGTTGGGTACAAGAGAGTTTTGTTAATGAACGAATGCGTCCATCAAGGAATTGTTGGAGGCTAAAAATCTACGAGTGGTTTTTTGATGTTTCACTGATTGCCCTAAAATGTTAAAGTCTTGGTGTTCTCCCATGCTGCAGCTTACAGTAGCATCAGACTAAAATGGGTTTTAAGAGTCCTCTCTTCAATATGGACCTTGCCTAGGCAGCATTCAGGATAAGAGAGGCTATTTATACCTGAAATCCTTATTCACGATAAATGCCACATTAAAAGATGGAAGTGATTCAGCAATAAAGAAGTTTTGTTCTTTTTTAAACCACAGGGTAAAAAAAAAAAGATGTGTAAAGACATTTGCATATGGCTTAAATAAAATCCAAACTGTGCCAGGGTACTAAAAGTTTGGAGAGCTATTTTTAAACCTTCAATCCAAAGGCAACAGATTGTGGGTTTGGGAGCTAGAAATGCAAAGAATACAGTTGGAGAAATTTGATCAAGGCTTTCCTTGCCACTTTTGTCCAAAGTCTCAAACATGCCAGCATTTAAAAAGCAGCACACTTCCAAATATGGGCATATGTTTTTTTTTCCTCTTTTGTGGAACCCCTCTTCTCATGTGGTGCCCTACTACCCTGACCCACCTTCCTTTGCCACTCTTGTATTTGAGTCATATAATTTTAGTCCTTTAGAGACTATAAAGGCTATCTTGTCCCACCCATTCATCTCACAGATAAGTAAAGTGATCATGAACTGAAGGGACTTCCCCAATTTTATCCAGACATATAATACAATTTGAACCCAGAGGAATCCTAGTATAGTAGAAAATGTACTATATTTGTGATCAAAGGACCTTGGTTCAAATTTCTGCTCTGCCTCTTACTAACAGTTTAACTTTTGGGGCCATAATTTATTCACATATAAAATGAAGTGGTTGGATAAATTAGCCCTATGAGATCTCTTTCAGATCTGTTTTTATGATCACATGATTCCAGGAACTGCCAGTGCTATCTACTGTCTTTCCCATATTTTCTCCTGAAAAGCACTGAATTCATGGTTAGAACATATACTTTGAATTGTAGTGCTTCCTTTTACTAGGGTCAAGAGGTGGAGAATCTAGAAGTACACACATTCTCCTCAATGTAAAATCTTTCTATCCAAAAATGGAATGGACTAGCTTTTGATGAAGTAATCATTGAAAGACTTAAATACTGTAGATGAGATTCCTGCATGGGATAGCCAGATAGGAAGTTAGATAGTGAACCTCTACAATCTTTTTCAATCATACGGTTGTATCTTCCTTTCTTTTCTCTTCTCTTCTCTTCTCTTCTCTTCTCTTCTCTTCTCTTCTCTTCTCTTCTCTTCTCTTCTTTTCTCTTTTCTCTTTTCTTTTCTTTCTTTTCTTTTCTTTCTTTTCTTTTCTTTTCTTTTCTTTTCTTTTCTTTTCTTTTCTTTTCTTTTCTTTTCTTTTCTTTTCTTTTCTTTTCTTTTCTTTTCTTTTCTTTTCTTTTCTTTTCATTTCTATGGTCCAAGGTATCAATAATCTCACAAATTAGCTTGTTCTAATTGAAGATGACTGATAGAAAATATCTGAACAAGATCACTGTGACTTGGAGACATATAACCTCTCCATTAAATCAACACTCCCCACTCCCGCAGTTTAACTCTTAAACTATAGAAGTAACAACTTATAAGACAATTTGACTTCATATGGGGGGGGGGGGAATCCCACCTTCCAATCAGTTAGAACTTTTACAAGTGGAATGAGCCACTTTGGGATGTAATGAACTTCACATTATAAAAGATTTTTTTTAAAAAGAGTGTACATGAATGCTCACTAGGGATATTATAGAGAGGAATACCTCTTCAGGGCTAGGTTAAATTAGATAACCTCTGAAGTCCCTTCATACATTGTGATCTTTCCTTTTTAAAATTTTTTCCCATTTTAATTAGTTTATTTAGTCAAATTAGAACATTATTCCTTGGTTACAATAATCACATTATTTCCCTCCCTCCCCTCCACTCACCCTTCCCACAGCCAATGCACAATTTCATTGGGTATTACTTGTGTCCTTGATCAGAACCTATTTCTATGTTGTTGATGTTTGTACTAGGATGTTCATTTAGAGTCTACATCCCCAACCATATCCCTTCGATCCATGTATTCAAGCAGTTGTTTTTCTTCAGTGTTTTTACTCTCACAGTGTTTCCTCTGAATGTGGATAGTGGTTTTTCTCATAGATCCCTCCAAGTTGTTCAGGATCACTGCATTGCCACTAATTGAAAAGTCCATTACATTCGATTATACCACAGTGTATTGGTCTCTGTGTACAATGTTCTCCTGGTTATGCTCCATTCATTCTGCATCAATTCCTGGAGGTCATTCCATTTCCATGGGAATTCCTCCACTTTATTATTCCTTAGAGCACAATAGTATTCCATCACCAAGATAGACTACAATTTGTTCAGTCATTCCCCAATTGAAGGGCATCCCCTCATTTTCCAATTTTTTGCCACCACAAAGAGTACAGCTATGAATATTCTTGTACAAGTCTTTTTCCTTATTATCTCTTTTGGGTACAAACCCAGGAGTGCTATGGCTGGATCGAAGGGAAGACAGACTTTTATCGCCCTTTGGGCATAGTTCCAAATAGCCCTCCAGAATGGTTGGATCAATTCACAACTCCACCAGCAATTCATTAATGTCCCAACTTTGCCACATCCCCTCCAGCATTTATTATTTTCCCTTGCTGACATGTTAGCCAATCTGCTAGGTGTGAGGTGATACCTCAAAGTTGTTTTGATTTGCATTTCTCTGATTATAAGAGATTTAGAACATTTTTTCATGTGCTTAATAATAGTTTTGATTTCTTTAACTGAAAATTGCCTATTCATGTCCCTTGCCCATTTATCAATTGGAGAATTGCTTGATTTTTTGTCCAATTGGTTTAACTCTTATTAAATTTGAGTAATTATACCATTGTCAGAGGTTTTTGTAATGAATATTGTTTCCCAATTTGTTGTTTCCCTTCTAATTTTGGATGTATTAGTTTTGTTTGTACAAAACCTTTTTAATTTGATGTAATCAAAATTATTGACTTTACATTTTGTGATTTTTTTCTAACTCTTGCTTGGTTTTAAAGTCTTTCCTTTCCAAAAGATCTGACAAGTACACTATTCTGTGTTCACCTAATTTGCTTATAGTTTCCTTCTTTATATTCATGTCATCCACCCATTCTGAGTTTATCTTGGGGTAGGGTGTGAAATATTGTTCCAAACCTAATCTCTCCCATACTGTCTTCCAATTTTCCCAGCAGTTTTTATCAAATACTGGATTTTGGTCCCCAAAACTGGAATCTTTGGGCTTATCATAAACTGTCTTGCTGAAGTCATTTACCCCAAGTCTATTCCACTGATCCTCATTTCTGTATCTTAGTCAGTACCATTTTGTTTTAATGACCACTGCTTTATAGTATAGCTTGAGATCTGGGATTGCAAGTCCTCTTTCCTTTGCATTTTTTTTCCATGATTTCCCTGGATATCCTTGATCTTTTGTTTTTCCAAATGAACTTTGTTATGTTTTTTTCTAATTCAGTAAAAAAAGGTTTTTGGTAGTTCAGTGGGTATGGCACTAAATAAGTAAATTAATTTGGGTAGGATTGTCATTTTTATTATGTTAGCTTGTCCCATCCATGAGCAATCAATATTTTTCCAATTGTTTAGATCTTTTTTAATTGTTTTTAATTTTAATTTTAATTTTAATTTTTTAATGTTTTAATTGTGTGGAGAGTGTTTTGTAGTTGTGTTCATATAGTTCCTGTGTTTGTCTTGGTAGATAGATTCCTAAGTATTTTATATTGTCTAGGGTGATTTTAAAAGGAATTTCTCTTTCTAATTCTTGCTGATGAAATGGGTTGGAGATATATAGAAATGCTGATGACTTATGTGGGTTTCTTTTGTATCCTGCAACTTTGTTAAAGTTGTTATTTCGACTAGCTTTTTGGTTGATTCTCTAGGATTCTTTAAGTAGACCATCATGTCATCTGCAAAGAGTGACAGCTTGGTCTCCTCATTCCCCATTTTAATACCTTCAATTTCTTTTTCTTCTCTAATTGCTACTGCTGGTGTTTCTAGTACAATGTTAAATAATAGAGGTGATAATGGGCATACTTGTTTCACTCCTGATCTTATTGGAAAGGCTTCTAGTTTAACCCCATTCCAGAAGATGTTTGCTGATGATATTAGATATATACTGTTTATTATTTTTAGGAAAGGCCCTTCTGTTCCTATACATTCTCATATTTTCAATAGGAATGGGTGTTGTATTTTATCAAAGGCTTTTTCTGCATCTATTGAGATAATCATGTGATTTTTGTTGGTTTGCTTGTTAATATGGTCAATTATGTGGATGGTTTTCTTAATATTGAACCAACCATCCTAGCATACCTGGTATGAATCCTACGTGGTCATAGTGAATAACCCTTGTGATGACTTGCTGGAGTCTTTTTGCTAGTATCCTATTTAAGATTTTTGCATCTATATTCATCAGGGAGATTGGTCTATAATTTTCTGTTTCTGTTTTTGACTTGCCTGGCTTTGGGATCAGTATCATATTTGTGTCATAAAATGAATTTGGTAGAACTCCTTTACTTATTCTGTCAAATACTTCGTATAATATTGGGATTAGTTGTTCTTTGAATGTTTGATAGAATTCATTTGTGAATCCATTTGGACCTGGGGATTTTTTCTCAGGTAGTTCTTTGATGGCTTGTTCAATTTCTTTTTCTGATGTGGGTTGTTTAGGTAATCTATTTCTTCCTCTGTTAGTCTAGGCAATTTATATTTTTGTAAATATTCATCCATATCACCTAGATTGCCATATTTGTTGCCATATAATTGGGCATAATAGTTTTTAATGATTGCCTTAATTTCCTCTTCATTAGAGATGAGGTTTCCCTTTTCATCTTGGATACTGTCAGTTTGGTTTTCTTCTTTCCTTTTTTTATTAGACTGACCAGTACTTTGTCTATTTTATTTTGTTTTTCAAAGCACCAGCTTCTAGTCTTATTCATTAAATCAATAGTTCTTTGATTTTCAATTTTATTAATTTCTCCTTTGATTTTTTGGGATCTCTAATTTAGTCTTCATCTGAGGATTTTTAATTTGTTCACTTTCTAGTTTTTTAATTTGCATTCCCAATTCATTGACCTCTGCCCTCCCTAATTTGTTAATATGTGAACTCAAGGATATAAATTTCCCCCTGAGTACTGCTTTGGACTACATCCCATAGGTTTTGAAATGTCTCATCATTGTAATTTTCTTCATTGAAGTTATTAATTATTTCTATGATTTGTTCTTTAACCAATTTTGGAGAATTGTATTGTTTAATTTCCAATTAATTTTTGATTTACCTCTCCATGTACCCTTACTAATTATTATTTTCATTGCATTGTGATCTGAGAAGGTTGCATTTATTATTTCTGCTTTTTTGCAGTTGTTTACCATATTTTTCTACCCTAATACATAGTCAATCTTTGTGAGAGTACCATGTGCTGCTGAAAAGAAGGTGTATTCCTTTTTGTCCCTATTTATTTTTCTCCACATATCTACTAACTCTAATTTTTCTAAGATATTATACACTTCTCTTAACTCTTTCCTATTTATTTTTTGGTATGATTTATATAGTTCAGGTAGAGGAAGGTTCAGGTCTCCCACTAGTATCGTTTTCTATCTTTGAGTATCTATCCTTGAGCTCCACTAGTTTCTCCTTTAGAAATTTGGAAGCTATGCCATTTGGTGCATACATGTTAAGTACTGATATTTCCTCATTGTCTATACTGCCTTTAATCAGGATGTAATTACCTTCCCTATCTCTTTTAACTAGATTTATTTTTACTTTGGCATTGCCAGATATCATGATTGCAACTCCTGCCTTCTTTTTATCAGTTGATGCCCAGTAGATTTGGCTCCATCCTCTTACTTTCACCCTATGTGTATCTACCATCTTCATGTGTATTTCTTGTAGACAATATATGGTAAGGTTTTGGATTCTAATCCACTCTGCTATTCACATGTGTTTTATGGGTGAGTTCATTCCATTCACATTCAGAGTTATGATTAATAGCTGTGTATTCCCCAGCATTTTAATTTCTACTCCTGATCCTGCCTTTTCTTCTTTCACTATTTCCTTCTACAACAATATTTGTTTTTAATCAGTCCCCCTAGTTCCCACCTTTATTTTACTTCCCTTTTCTACCCCCTCCCTTCTTATTCCCCTCCTTATTTTCCCTGAAGTCATTCAAAAACTACCCCCACCATCTCCCTCCCTTTTAGTGCTTCCCTCCCCACCAGTCCATTTGTTGCCCTTCTACTCCCCTATAGGGAGCAAATCTATTCTCTGCCCCAATGGATTGAATTGTTCTTCCCTCTTTGGGCCAATTTCAATGCACGTAAGAATTGAGTATTTCCTATCTCCAACCTCTTTACCCTTCCAGTGTATTGATGTTCTCCCCCCGCCCGCCATGAGCTTCTTTGTGACATATAAATTTACCCCCTTTTGTTTCTTTTCCCATCTTGAGTTCTGTGCTTGGGCATCAAATTTTCTGTTCAGGTCTGGCCTTTCCTTTACAAATTCTTGGAATTCTTCTATTTTGTTAAATGACCATACTTTCCCTTGTGAGAATATAGTCAGTTTTGCTGGGTAGTTGATTCTTGGTTGTAGACATACTTCCCTTGCTTTCTGGAATATCATATTCCATGTCTTTCAGTCCTTCAGTGTGCATGTAGCCAGATCCTGCGTTATCCTCACTGTGGTTCCATGGTATCTGAATGACTTCTTATTGGCAGCTTGTAATATCTTTTCTTTGGTCTGATCGTTCTTGAATTTGGCTATAACGTTCCTGGGTGTTGTCAGTTGGGGATTAAGTACAGGAGGTGATCTTTGGATTCTTTCAATCTCCACTTTTCCCTCTTGTTCTAGAATATCAGGGCAGTTTTCTTGGATGACTTCCTGTAGTATTATGCCCAGGCTTTTTCTTTTGTCATGGTCTTCTGGTAGACCAATGAGTCTTAAATTGTCTCTCTTTGAACAATTTTCTAAATCCTCTGTTTTGTGAATAAGATGCTTCATATTTTCCTCAATTTTTCATTCTTTTGGTTTTGTTTCATATTGTCCTGCTGTTTTGTGAGGTCACTTAATTCTAGTTGTTGTATTCTGGTTCTTAAATACTGGATTTCATCCCTGGCTTTTTGGTCATCCTTCTCCTTCTGGTCTGATTTTCTTTGGAGGTCATCTTTCATTCTCTTTACCTCATCTCTCATCTCCTTTGCCTCATTTTCCAGGTGGTAGATTTTGCCTTTCAAGACATGATTTTCTGTTTTCAGATGAATTACCTTAGTTTTAAAATTCTTTTCCTAATTGTCTTAGCCTCTCTTAATTGTGTTTTGAATTGCATTTTGAGTTCTTCCAAAGCCTGTATCCAATTCTCTGGGATTTCTGTTTTATTGCTTGCCTCCTCCACTGTTCCATTTACTTTTTGTTTATGGCCTGTACAGAAGTTGTCAATTGTAATTTCTTTCTTCTCTTTTTATTGCTTGCCCTTCTTTACTCCCCATATTTGTCTGTGCTCTTGCTCCTCTCATTTTTTTTTTGGTTTTGGGACTTTCTGTCAGTCTCCCCTCTTGGAGCTTTGTCACATCTCTCAGTGCAGTCTGTGGGGGATGGGTGTTGGAGTTTAAGCTTCCCTGTCCTCTGGAGGCTTTTGATTGGATTAAAGACCAGCAGTCTGTGAGGGAGGGGTGTTGGAGCTTGGATTTCCCTGACAACTGAAGACTTCTGATGGAATTAAGTTCAGCTGGTTTGGACTGAATGTTCTCTGAGGCCAAAACCTCCTGGAAGGCTGGAGCAATATGGAGGGTCTCTGCTGCTCTGATGAGGCTTCCCGATGTGCGCTCTCTCTCTAGCTCCTTCCCCACCACCTGTGTTCGGCACTGAGCCTGACACAGCCCTGCCTAGAAGGTACACCTTCCAGACCAGCACCTTTGCCTGCCCAGAGGTTCCTGCTGCCACTGGAGCCTTAGCACTCTAGGTGTTTGTGTGGGGGTATCCTGGGACTTTCCTTCTGCCTTCCCCTTAAACCCAAGTGTTCTTGGATTCTGGCTTTTGGGGAGGTGTACCTTTTTAATTGAGTCCAGCAGGAGGGTTCCTTGGCTCTGTCTTGTAGTTAGGTTTGATTTTCAGTCCCCTAGGAGCATTCAGTTTGTGATTGGTAAGGAAGGGTTTTCAGAGGTCTGAACTTTTGCTGCTTCTATGCCAACATCTTGACTCCACCTCCTGGTTTAATCCAACAAAGTAGTCCAGGAGTCAGAATCTAAGTTGAAGCCACCATCCAAGCAATAGTCTCCCACATTATGACCTTTCCTGAAGGCAGATTTTGATAAGGTAGAAGCTAAGGAGAACATAAAGACATTGGGGTTCTGAAAGGGTTGGGGATTAAGTAAACATTTTACGAATGAGTCCAATGGCAGTATCTTTAGTTCAGGTTACATGTTCAGATGAAATGAAACATTTATGAGATGCTGAGCATTTAAAAAAAGGAGTTTATTCGTGCAAATATAGTAGAAAATGCACTAGTATTTAGTATATGACAGTTATGGCAAACCTATGCCATGGGTGCCAAAGATGGCATGCACAGCACTCTCTGTGGGCACATGCTCTCCTTCCCCCCTAAAAACTTTTGTAGGCAGTGGGACTCAAGTTGAGTTGCTCCCTTCCCCCTCTCCACTATGCTAATGTCATATTTTCATTTCACCTACCCCTCTGCCTAGCAGGCCTATAGGAACCCTTTTCCCATCCCTTGTCTGAGGTAAAGTGGTAGGCTCACAGGTGGGAGAGTTGAAGGGGAGCAGAATACCAGGGTCACTCCTCTCCCCCTCTCTACACTCCCTGAAGACATTCCTCACTTCACCCACCTCTCCACCTGGCATCCTGTTACAGACAAAAGAGTGGTTGCCATAAACTGTGACCATGAAAATGTGTAAATGGCCAAACTGTAAGGTTTTGGCCACACTGATAAAGATAATTTTTAGTGTCTTGATTTTATATTAAAAATAAAGTGGTCGCCATGGGAAAAATTCCCAAATATGAAATACCCAAGTCATCTGGGTTTTATGGAGATTTTACTTAATACAAATGAAGGAATTAAAGAAAAAGGAGAGAGAATAAGAGAAATATAGTATGAAGGGCCTAGGCCAAATTGGCCTAGGCCTGAGCCTTAAGAGAGACTAGTCAGTCTTTTATCACTCACCACAAGATCTTGCTCCAAGCAAAACTCTCATGTTCAGAGAGACCCTCCAGTTCAGCTCAGGAAGCTGACCCAAGTTCAGCCACCGAGAGATAGAGCCCCCAGCTCTCAGCTTCTGACCTCCTTTTAAAGAGAATTTTCTCCTATGTCACCTCCCCTAAATTTTCACATCTACCAATCACTTTCCACAGGACTAACCATTCTTAATTCACATCTTCTTTAGTTCTCAACTTCTCTGGGTAGACTAAAACTTCACACCTCTTTTGTTAAGCTTGTTCCTTGCAAGTTTGCAAGTTGCCTGACATTTTAGTGATTAATTTGACCTTCATAGGTACTTAGCACCCTTTTGTATTAGATCTAAAAATAGACCTAGCTTAAGGGCTTGGCCTCACTATAAGTATGGGTTAAGTACTTTTTCATTGTTCAGTAAGGAGTTTTACAACTTTATCTTCCCCTAAAGTATGCCTAAGTATGGGTGGAGTAATGTTAGAAGTCCCCACATTCCTGATCAAGTACCTTCATTGTTTAAAATGGGAAATAGCCCTAACTAAATATGTTCCAAGGTAGAGTCTGAGAAGTTTTAACATTTATAAGTCTGAGAAATTTTAAGATTCACAATCCCAATGGGAACACTTTCTCTCCTGTGTAGGGTAAGGGGGCGCACATACCTGGCACATGGTGATGGGTCAGGGTATGACATGTGGTCTCTAAAATGTTCACCATCACCAGTATATGATATAGGTCTCAGGAACCCACCAAGTATGAGAGGTGCTAACTACAAATAGTTGGGACTTTTTATGCCTCCAGACCAGGAAGATATGCTAGGGAAGCTGTCAAGTTGCATGAATGGGGAATGGAGAGGAGAATCATGGGCAAGGTCCAGCCTCACTTGTGACTCCAAGGTTTCCTGACAGGTGGCAAACAATCAGTCAAAATAAATAACAAACGGAAGACAGCTTAATCATTTTGGTCATGGGACTGCTTTGTATCTGATAGCTGCTTCACCATTCCCAGGCCTAGGATGTATTTTTATACCCATTTTCTTGGCACTCAAATATATTACCTAACACACATTTTCAAAGAGAGATAATTGGAAAAGTGATACATTAACTTTTAACAAATCACTTGATTAACATTCTATATTCTTGTATTGTGATTACAGACAGCATACAAGATATGTGATTTTGTCACAGGTGGCTTAATTTTGTCATTACCCTGTGAGAAGTTTTAAGCTTACAAACAATCAAGAAAAATTACTTATTGCTTTTAATAAAATGGAATAATTAATAAACAGTTCTTAAAAGACAATTCAACAATCATATCATTGAGGGTGAGGGGTACTGGGAACACAATTCAAATTTCATATTAGACTGGTCATTTCTCAGGGTTCTTACTAGGGAGTTCCTGAGTTACTGATTTGTGTAATCAAGTCACTGAGGCATATTGAAGCTTAATGTACCTGTACATTTTGTATGGGCCTTTATGATTGATTTGTGTGCTGGCTTCATAAGAATAGGTTTCTGTGAGTGGGAAAGTTTTTGGGCTTGGCTTGTAGTTATTGTTTTGCTGGGAATTATATACCTAAATAAAAGTTAACCCATGATAGTCTTTTTGGGATTGGGTTTAAGGATCTGATCTTTTGGTGATGTTTTAGAGAATTAGGGTACAGGTGTTTTGCTCTTGCATTATTTCTTTTGAGACTAGGGGGAATAATAATCATGCCAATTCATAGGTAAGAGGCATTGATGAAAGAGGTCATGTAAAAGGGGGACTGGGTGGGCAATTACATCTCTCCAAGGACCACTCTGTGGTCTCCTCAGCTACCACCTGTGACTCTGTCAGGGCATCATGGTCTGACGGCTCCCAACAGAGGAGGTTGTGTCAGGATTAGGGAAGCTGAGTCAAGAAACCACTGGTTCCATTTCATTGGGATAAATGGGAGAATTGTAGAGGGGTAGAAAATGACTCAAGGAGAAAAGAGCACAAAAAAGGAACTGGGATAAACAAAGCAAACTTCATTGCCTTTCTGATTTTTCTTAGAAGGAATTTTGTCTGATTCATTGGCTATATTAATAGTATCAATGAAGCCACTGGTAGGTTTATTTGAGGGAAGGGAGGTTCTTTGGGGGAACAGAGGTTCTAGATCCTCTAATTTGCCAGGTTAAGCCACCATGCTATTAAAATAAAGGTATAAAATAATATATTTTCAAAAAGGCTCTCTTCTTTGTTCTTCACTATCTCCTCTCTTTCCTTTCCCCTTCTCCATGTCTCCATTGACAATGAAGTTGAGATGAGGATGGTGGTGATGGATGAGACAGCAAAGGACATTATCTTTGTCTTCAACTCACTGAATAGTAGTCACATGGAAGAGGACAGACATTTTTTCTTGACCCCAGAAATTGATTACAACTTAATAAAAGATTGGAGAAAGGAAGTGCCCCTATAGAGGTGAAAAGAAGGAATAGAGTTATCAAAGATGAGTATTTGTCAGGGAAACTATAGAGAAGAACCTAAATATTAGGCAAAGGTTGGAGATGATGAGCTCTGGGGTCCCTGCCAATTCTAACATTCCATGATTCCATTTTATTTATTTAATCCTTTCCCCAACCACTCTTCCTGCCTCTTTCTTTTTTCTATCTCACCTCACTCCCATGGAAGGAGGACAGATTATGGAAGGAAAAAAAAGAACCAATGTTTGGATTCAACTTCAGTTTCTTTCTACCTGTGTGACCTTGGGCTAGTAATTTGGATAAGGCCAGTTGGTACAATGGAACAATGGAATATACTTTAGAATGGGAATCATAAATTCCATTGGTTATAATCCTGGAACTAGAACTCACTTACTACCATGTGACCTTGTACAAATCATCTCTCTCTCTCTCTCTCTCTCTCTCTCTCTCTCTCTCTCTCTCTCTCTCTCTCTCTCTCTCTCTCTCTCTCTCTCTCTCTCCCTCCCTCCTTTTCTCTGTCTCTGTGTCTCTTAGGTTCTCTCTCTTTCACTATACCTTTCTTTCACTTTTTTCCTGTCTTCATTTTCTCCATAGCTCTCTTTCTTCTTTAGGGCTTTGATTGCTTCCTTACATTCATTCTTCTTTCTACATGCACTCTCTCACAGTTTCTGTCTCTGTTCCCTTCTTCCCCTAGTGCCCTTCTCTTTTTACCTTTGCATCCTCATGAATGTATCATTTATCACACCTTCTTTGAGATCTCCTTAACTTCATCTATCTGTTTTGTCCTTCCTATTAGACAGCAAGATCCTTGAGGGCAGTCACTATGCTGTTTTTCTTACAGTAGTCCACAAAGGTTTGTAAAGAAGTTGGGATAACTGAGGTTTTGTATCAAGGTACCAAAATTGATAGAATGCCAACCACTTGCATTTCTTTTAGAGGTAGAAAGGACTAAATGTAATATCTAGTTATCAAAAATAAGAAGTTAAAAAACGAAACTACCAGATTTCCCTCTAACAGATATCAATACTCCAGCACTATATTGATTCCCCCTCCCCCTTCCTCAATGGTGGCCTCTATGTCAGTAGAATCCTAATGTCTTTGTGTCTCAATTTCCCAACCACAGGGAATATCCTTGGGTCCTTTTCTCAACAGAGCTTTATAGCTTGAAGTCTTTCACCTCAGTCAGGACTATTTTGCATTATTGTGGAGAAAGACTAGAAAATTATGAAAATTAGTTCAAATCCTGCTTCAGAGCCTTACTTATGTGACTTTGGGCAAATCATTTAACCATCCTGTGCCTCAGTTTCCCTCATCATTAAAAAGGATAATAATAATAACAATAAGTCATAATATCTACCTCACAGGATTGTTGAGGAGCAAATAAAGTAACAGGTAAAGAACTTTACAAAACATAAAGCACTATGTAAACATTAACCATTATTATTTGCTCTGGTAACCCGAATTGTTTATTATGGCCCTAGGCTTGGACATATTTGGCCTTAGAAAACAATATTGAGTGAATGAATGAGTAAATGAATGAAAATGGGGCATGTTAAACAGGGAAAATCATTAATGCTTGATTTGCATATTTTGGTTTTCTGAAGTCTCAAGAGGTTAAGAACTTATATAAAAATCCTTGACAATCTTTTGGCTTTAAATCCATCTCATGTTTTATAGCTCTCTATAAATCTTGCTTTTTGTTTGGGAGATAACCTCCTTATGATAATAGACCCTTTGTGTCCTTCTGCACTAGTGTCTAATTTATGTGTCTGGATATATAAACAGCAGGCCATATGCACTGTCAATATTGAATGTATGTCACTTCCTTTAGAAAATGGCTTTCTAAGTTGCAGTAAATCCTCCTGAAATTACCTGGATTTAACAGTGGGTTTGTTAAGTGCCAGCAATTACTGATGTTGTAGAAATTATTGAAGGCATGTGAACTTTTCTAGGCTTTCTGTTTTACTCCATGGGGAAAAATTCAAAGACATCATAGACTGATAGAGATCATTGAGTTAGAAGGGAAATGAGAGATTAATTAGTTTCTCTCTCTCTCTCTCTCTCTCTCTCTCTCTCTCTCTCTCTCTCTCTCTCTCTCACACACACACACACACACACACACACACACATTCTTTCTCCCTCCCTTCTTCTTTCCACATACATGCACTTATTTTAAAGATGAAGGAATGGAGGCACAGAGAGGTTGCCTCACAAAAGGGGTCAGCATCAGACTAGAATTGAAGTCTTTTGACACCCAGGTCAGTACTCAAGGTGAATACCAATATATGCAAATGCGTGGTTCTCTTAGGAAAAGTGGAAGAATAGTCCAAGATAATCTGCAAAGTTATTTATCAATGGATTTGTTACATTGGTTATTCACTGCACAGTGATGTATTCATGAGAGTTAATGAATTCTTGCCTTAAATTGGGAGATGAAGTGTCTTGTTTAAAGAACACTAAAGGAGGCTGGTGTCACTGGAATGAAGTGATGTAGGTGAGGTAGAAGGGGGGATCCAAAGTGTCAAGAAGACTGGAAAATGGTGTGTGTGTGTGTGTGTGTGTGTGTGTGTGTGTGTGTGTGTGTGTGTGTGTAAGGTTACGAAGGGCTTTGAATGTCAGATATTTTATATATGATCCTAGAGATGATAGAGAACCACTAGAATTTATTGAGGGAAGTTGGGGGATCATGTGGTCATATTCATGCTTTTAGGAAGATGGACTAAAGTGAGTAGAGATTTGAAATAGTGAGAGTAACCAATAAGTTATTGCAATAGTCTAAGTGTGAGGTAAAGAGGGCCTACCCTATAGCAATGGCAGGATCAAAGGGGATAAAGGGGGTGTAGTCAAGAAATATTAATAAGGTAAAATTGTTACTCCTTGGCAATAGATTGTATATGATAGAGTGAAAGAGACTGAGGACTTGAAAAATTATACTTAGGTTGTAAGCCTGGGTGGTAAAGAAGATGGTCGTGCCTTTTATAGCAATAGAGAACTGTGAAAGGGGGAAGAGTTTTGGGAGAAAGATAGCTATTTTGAGGAGTAGAAAAAATGTTGAACAAACAGAATTTACATAGAGAAGAAGCTTATGGTGTAGGTTTTAAAGTGACCTCTTATGCCCTCTGCATATTTTGTCCTGTGAACTATGGTTTATACTACTATCTCTGAAGCCAGGAGAACACCCAGGATTTCTGTATAGATGAGGACAGGTTCAATGAAATTGAATTTAACTCTAATATTAACTCTAGAAATCCATAATCACTACAGATTGTAAATAATATTCTGCTGACTTGACTCTTGCTGGAATATAATGTCTAGAGTTGAAAGCTACCTTATAAGTTCATCTAATCCAAGTCCCTCACTTTATAAATGAAACTGAGCCCCAAAGTAGTTTGGTGCCTTGCCTTAGGTAATTCAGCTAATTTGGGACAGAATGAGGTTACGAATTCAAACCCTATGACTCCAAATTTAACACTCTTCTGTTATACCATATTGCCAAGATGGGTGTATGTACCATATTGTGGCTTTTGCTGTGAACAATGGGCAACCTAGAAATTAGACGGGCTAGTGAGGCTTCGTATAATCTCCAAGGTCTCTTCCAGCTTTCAGTCTTTAATCCTTTCACATCCATTTTACAGATTAGTAGATAGAAGTGAAGTGACTTCTCCAAATACACAATTAGTATGAACAAAGTTTAGATTCATAGTCAAGAATCATATGCTTATAGAGTTGAAAGGAAGGGAATTTACTGCTGTATTGCATTCACACCTCCTTCACCTCATCCCAGGAAGCTTAGTAAATAGCAGAAATAGAACTTTAACTCAGACTTCTTGATTTTTTTTTAATTTGGAAAATTTTATTTAATTAATTAATTTGGAATATTTTTCCATGGTTACAAGATTCATGTTCTTTCCCTACCCTCTCAATACCCCCCTCCTGTAGCTGATGCATAATTCCACTGGGTTTTATATGTGTCAATGATCAAGACTTATTTCCATATTATTAATAATTGCACCAGGGTCTACATCCCCAATCATATCCCCATCAACCCATGTGATCAAACAGTTGTTTTTCTTTTGTTTTTCTATTTCCACAGTTCTTCCTCTGAATGTGGATACCATCCTTTCTTATAAATCCCTCAGAATTGTCTTGGATCATTGCATTACTACTGGTAGAAAAGTCCATTACATTCAATTGTGTCAGTCTCTGTGTACAATGTTCTCCTGGTTCTGCTCCTCTCACTCTGCATCAATTCCTGGAGGTCATTCCAGTTCACATGGAATTCCTCCAGTTCATTATTCCTTTCAGTGCAATAGTATTAACCTGATGGCTACCCTCACAAGGTTTAGCCGGCCTGTCGAAGCCATTACCCGGGGTGTGGCCGATGCCGCATGTTAGCAGCTACTGGGAGCCACAAGTGAGAGCTGTGTGTCAGGTGGGGGTCAGAGGCTGGAGAGCTGCCCTAGGAGGGCACGACAAGCCCTCCATACCAGAGATACTACCCCTCCCTGAGCAGTCCTCCCTGAGGACAGATTCAAGTCTCTCCAAGCCACGGCGCAGCGTGAGATCAGGAAGATACAAGACCGATGGTGGGAAAAAAAGGCAGAAGAAATCCAGCGGTTTGCTGATACAAAAAACTACAAACAATTTTTCAGTGCCCTCAAGACTGTCTATGGGCCATTAAAACCCACCACCACTCCCTTGCTATCCTCTGACGGGTGACACTCTCATAAAAGATAAAAAAGGCATCAGCAACAGGTGGAAAGAACACTTCAGTCAGCTTCTCAACTGACCCTCTTCAGTCGACCAAAGCACCCTTGACCAGATCCCCCAAAACCACACCATTGAACAACTTGACGTCCCTCCTTCAATAGAGGAAGTCCAAAAAGCCATTAAACAAATGAGTGCAGGCAAGGCACCCAGTAAAGAAGGGATCCCAACCGAGGTGTACAAGGCCTTAACGGGAAAGGCGCTCCAGGCATTCCACATAGTGCTGACCAGCATATGGGAAGAGGAAGGCATGCCCCCGGAACTCAGAGATGCCTCCATCATAGCCCTATACAAGAACAAAGGCTCACGAGCAGCCTGTGACAACTACAGAGGCATCTCATTACTCTCCACTGCTGGAAAGATCCTCGCCCGTATTATACTCAACAGACTCCCGTCATCTGTTTCAGAGCAGAACCTGCCTGAATCACAATGTGGCTTCCGACCAGATCGCAGCACCATTGACATAGTCTTCACGGTGAGGCAAATGCAGGAAAAATGCCTTGAGCAGAACCTGAGTCTCTACATTGTCTTCATAGACCTGACGAAGGCGTTCGACACAGTGAACAGGGATGCATTGTGGGTGATCCTCACCAAGCTCGGATGCCCAGCAAAATTCTTCAAACTGATCCAGCTCTTTCATGTCGACGTGACAGGGGAAGTCCTATCTGGTGGAGAGACTTAGCATCTCCAATGGCGTGAAACAAGGCTGTGTCCTCGCTCCAGTCCTATTCAACCTATTTTTCACCCAAGTATTACGACATGCTGTGATGGATCTAGACCTGGGCGTCTACATCAAATACTGACTGGATGGCTCACTATTTCATCTTCGCTGCCTGACTGCAAAAACAAAGACAACAGAGAGACTCATCCTGGAAGCTCTCTTCGCAGATGACTGTGCTCTCATGGCCCGCCAAGAAAATCATCTCCAAACCATTGTGGACAGCTTCTCTACCACAACAAATCTGTTTGGCCTGACCATCAGCCTCAGCAAAACAGGGGTGCTGTTCCAACCTGCACCAGGGAGGCCAACGAACCAGCCGTGCATTACAATCGACGGCATGCAGCTTTCTAATGTCAACACTTTCAAGTATCTGGGCAGCACCATCGCCAACGACGGGTCCCTAGACCACGAGATTAATGCCAGGATCCAAAAGGCCAGCCAGGCACTCGGGCGGCTGCGCTGCAAAGTCCTCCAACACAGAGGTGTAAGCACTGCGACGAAGCTCAAAGTGTATAACGCAGTGATCCTCAGCTCGCTCCTGTACGGTTGTGAGACATGGACACTGTACCGGAAGCACATGAAACAGCTGGAGCAATTCCACCAACACTCTCTCCAGTCAATCATGAGGATCCAATGGCAGGACCAAATCACCAACCAGGAAGTCCTCGACAGAGCCAACTCCACCAGCATCGAAGTCCTGGTCCTCAACACCCAACTACGATGGTCTGGACACATCATCCGCATGGACCCACAGCAAATACCAAGACAGGTATTCTATGTTCAACTGTCAGCTGGACTCATGACACAAGGCCGACCAAAGAAAAGATTCAAGGATCAGCTAAAGTCCAACTTGAAGTGGGCTGGCATCACACCAAAGCAACTAGAACTCGCTGCCTCTGACAGAAGCAGCTGGTGAACCCACATTAACCATGCTGCCACCACCTTTGAAGATGAGCGACGTCGACGTCTTGCCGCTGTGCGTGAACGCCGACACCAGGCCACAACCGCACCTCCCGTAACAACTGGCGTCCCAGGCCCCATGTGCCACAGACTGTGCTCCTCAGCCTTTGGGCTCCAAAGCCACATGAGGGTACATCATAGATGAAACTGCACAAAGACAATAGCCATCCTCAGTCACCGAGAGACTACCACTACTACTACTACAATAGTATTCCATCACCAACAGATACCACAATTTGTCCTGCCATTCTTCAATTGAAGGGCATTGCCTCATTTTCCATTTTTTTTGCCACCACAGAGAACATGCCTATAAATATTTTTGTACAAGTCTTTTTTCCTTATGATCTCTTTGGGGTATAAATCCAGCAGTGCTATAGCTGGATCAAAAAGTGCAGGAAATCATAGACTTCTTGATTTCTTGACAATTAGAGTGAGAAGAGATCTTAACAATTACCTAGGCAGTTTATACACTGCCGACTCCAAAACCATGAAACCATAGGTCTAACTCTGACCTTTTACCCTCTGAAGATTGTGCTAAGGAAAGCATTTTGTAAATCTTAAAAGAGCTATCTAAACACGAACAATTATTAATAGATCATTTAACCCATTCCATGACCAAATACTTATGACTCTTGTATTGTCTTCCCTTTTAGAACATCTCTGTCACTGCCCCCTTCCAAATTCCTTTGATTTTTGTTATTTCCATTTTTCAATTTAATCATTCACTGGCCCTGAAGATATCTAATTAAAGGAACAATTTTCTCTACTTTTATTACAAATGATCCCTTGGCTCCTTCTTACTGTCAGTTTTGCTGTGAACAATGGGCGACCTAGAAATCAGATTGGCTAGTGGGGATTTCATGTGGCATAATTGCTAATTGTTAGTGAGCTGGGGCTTTGTTCTCATTTTATGGGCTAATTTCCACCAAAGGCAAAGCACAGGATGAAGCCAGACAGTCTTTCCTCCCCTCCTTCTATCTTTTATGTTATTTTTTTTTTCTTAAAGGCTAGTCTAGATGAGACTTCAGCTAGAGCTCCAATTTGTAGGCCTAATTTCCTTGAAAATGGACCTAAATAGAGCATTTGTCTTTCCCTTCCCTGTGGAATTCAAGACACAGATGAGAATTTATGTTTAGAGCATCTTCCAATCCTGAGATGGAAGTGAGTTTTCCTGAGTGTCAGACATTCTGACCTTATGAGCTCAGACTTGGAGGTTGTTCAAAAGCTTTGCTACTTCCCAAGTTATACACAATTTCAAATATTATTTTTGGCCAAATACAAAAAAAGAAGAGCTGCTTCCAGACATAATGTTGTCTGGTGATGAATGTTATAACATGGGGTCAAATATTTTCTGAGGGACAAAATGTTTTCCACCCCAGAAAATTCTGCTTTCTGAAACTCCACTTTATTTGGTAGACTTTGCTGCCTTAGCCTTAGAATATGTTAATGGCTCTTCATTTGAAAAGGAGCAGAACCTTTCATATTGCTAGTAAATCAAGGAAAAGTAGCTCTGGTGAGAGGTAAATTCAGCCTCATCCACCATCCTCACAGATAAAACAAGTAATGCAGAGGGAAGCATGGGGCTGTTGGCACCTAGAACACTGGTTGTTGCTGTTGTTATTCAGTCATTTTTGATTCTTCATGAACCATTTGGGGTTTTCTTGGCAAAGATACTGGAGTGATTTGCCTTTCATTCATCAGCTCATTCTATAGATGATGAAGAAACTGAAGCAAACAGAGTTAAGTGATTTGTCCAGGGTCACACAGCTAGTCAGTGTCTGAAGCCAGAATTGAACTCAGGAGGAGTTTCTGGCAGACCACAAAGGGATTAAGAACTAGAGGAACCATATTTCTTCTCCTGCCATGGTTTTCCCTTTCCCCTTTCCCCCTTTCCTTCTTTCTTCTCCCTCTATGGTAGCCAAAAATTTTGCAGGAGTAAAAATAAATAAATACTCCTAGTATTGAAAAATACATAGGAATTTTAACAATAAATTAAAAGAAAGAGAGAAAAGGAAAAAAAAGGTTCTTTCAGTCAAGCGAGCAGAGCAAAGAGAGACAGAGACTCACCTGTAGCCCTTTTCCAAAAGCACAAGCTCCCAAAAAAGAGCCCCACAGCGTGGGTCTCAGCCAAATTTATTTCCCAAGCATCCTTATGTAAAATGGGGACGTAACTTAAAAAGATGCTGGGAATGTAGCTCAGGTGTGGCAAATTTTCCACCTTACAAGGCCCAGGGCTCTAGTCACTGGGTCATCTAGCTGCTCCTTGCCTAAGTCTTCAGAGATAGTAAATGTCAGAGCTCAGATTTGAACCTGGGGTATCTGACTCCAGATCCAGTGTTCTCTTTGCAGTACATATTCAAGTGAAACTGGAAAGTATAGTTAGAAAAATTTAATAAATGATTCAACAAACACCTATCAACAACACTAGATAACAGTCTAGATGGCAAAAGATTCTCTGATGGATTGATGGAAATGTTTGATGAAATCTCCTTAGAGGAAATATTTGAGTTTTTCAAGAAGTATCATGAAGTGAATAGAATGATATAGCCAGTAAATATCTGAATTAGGATTTTAATTCTCATCTTCCTGTCCCTAGGTCCTTTGAATTGTGTCACTTAAAATCTATCTGATATGATATTGTGAAAATCAGATGGAGTAATAGAAGAAAAGTGATTAGCTCATTAAATTACATTTTTAAAAAAGTATTTTATTTTCCCACTTTCGTATAGCAACAATTTTCAGCATATATCCTCCGACCTTATAAGATCCAAATTGTTTCCCTCTTTCCCTTCCCTTCCCCCACTTCCTGGATCTGATAAGCAATTTAATCTTGACTATACATTCATTATCATGCAAAACATTTTCCATTTGATCATTGTTATAAGAGAATACTCACATAAAACCAACCCCCCCCCAAATACAAACAAATAAAATAAAATGAAAAATAGTATGCTTTGACCTGCATTCTGACTTCACCAGTTCTCTCTCTAGAGATGGTTAGCATTCTTTTTCATAAATCCTTCAGAGTTGTCCTGGATCATTGTAATGCTGAGAGTAGCTAAGTCTTTCACATTTAATTGTTATACAATATTGCTAAAACTGTGCACAATGTTCTCCTACTTCTGCTTATTTCACTTTTATCAGTTCATGTAGGTCTTTTCACTTTTTTTTTCCTGAAATCATCCTGCTCATCGTTTCTTATAGAACAATAGTATTTCATCAACACCCCATATCACAGTTTGTTCAGCCGAACCTCAATTGGTGGATATACTCTTCCAATCCTTTGCCCTCATGAAAAAGAGCTGCTATAAATATTTTGTCCAAGTAGGTTCTTTCCCCTTTTAAAAAGGTTTTTGGGTTACAGACCTACTAGTGACAGTACTGTATCACAGGGCATAACACAGTTTTATAGCCCTTTTGCCAGAATTATTGAATCAGTTCACAACTCCACCTACAATATATTAGTGTCCCAATTTGGCTAATTTGATAGGTATGAGGTAGTAACTCAGAACTGTTTAAATTTGCATTTCTCTGATAAGGATTGCTTTAGAACCTTTTTCATATAATTATTGATAGCTTTGATTTCTTCATCTGAAAACTGCTTGTTCATATCCTTTGACCATTTGTCAATTGGGGCATAACTTGTGTTCTTATATATTTGACTCAGTTCTCTATATATTTGAGAAATGACGCTTTTCAGAGAAATTTGCTGTAAATTCCCCTCCCCCTAGTTTTTTGTTCCCTTCTAATCATGATTATATTGATTTTGTCTGTACAAAGCACGTTTAATTTAATACAATCAAAATTATTCACTTTACAACACACAATGTTAATTAAATTAAGTTCTACTAGTATTTATTCATTGTTAGCTGTGTGATCCTGGGTAAATCTCTCAGCCATATTTGCCTCGGTTCCTCCTTTATAAAATGAGCCGGAGAAAGAAATGGTAAACCACTCCAGTATCTTTCCCAAGAAACCCAAATGGAGTCACAGAGAGTCAGACACAATTGAAACCTACTCACCAACATTAACAAAGGTGTTGTGCTAGGCTCTGGTAATAGGAAGATAAATCTCTATCTTCCATACTTCCTAAGGAGGAAAACAACTTGTACAAAAATATTATCAATGACCAACTGTTAGGAAGACTTATAGGAGAGATTTCTTTTGTATATGGTTGAAGTAAATGGTCTCTGAGGTTTCTTACAACTCTCAAATTTGTGATTTGGTAAGTTACTTAACCATGAAAGGCCTCTGTTTCTCCAGATGAGGAGATAGAACTATATTATCTAAAACTCCTTCCAGTTGTAAATCTATGATTCTAAATAAATATGAGACATGATGGATAATTTTATGGTAGAGATAATAATAAAGAGCCACTGAAGTTCTTTGTGTAGAGGGTGATATTTTCAGGCCTACACTATAAGAATATTAATTTGGTTGCTATGCCAATGATGAATTAGAGATAGAAGAAATTAGGGATAGTAAGACCAATTTTAAAGGCCAAGTCAGTAGTCCAGGCACAAATTGATGAGGACTTGACCTAGAATGGTGAATTTAAGTAGAGAAAAGGTGCAAGAGATAATATGGACATGCCATAGAGATCAAAGAAAGAGGAAAAGGGACCATATATACAAACTATATATATATAGTTCTTTTGTTGTGTCAAAGAGCTGGAAACAAAGATGGTATCTTTAAATTGGGGAATTGTTGAGCCAGTTATAATTTATGAATGTAATTAAATTTTTTGCTCCACAAGAAATAGCTAAAAGGGTGATTTCTTAGAATCCTGGGAAGATCTGTAAAAACTAAATCAGAGTGAATCAAGCAGAACCAGTAGAACAGTTCCTACAATAATGATATTAGAGAGAGCTGGGGGTGTGTGGTATTAGGACACTATTAGTCTATAGTTTGAAGGTTAGAAATGAATGGAGCATTCTGTTAATAAATTTATTTGGTACCTCTTCTATTTTTGTGTATTCTGTTGATGGATGGCAAAATATATGATGGAAATCAGGTTAAAACAACAGTAACATTTTAATATATTGATTTAAAACCTCCTTCTGTGTATTTATTGCACTTTACTAAAGACTACCCTGGTAATTCACTCTGTTGATTATAAACCAGTGATTTTTGTCCATATTTGGTTTTTTCCCTTTAGTTTATTATTCCATTTAGCATATTATGGAATGTTGTAAATGTATAAAAGGCAACTTGAATAAATTCTAGAATGTAGAATCCCACATAACTGAACCTGGTCATTGAGTGAACTGCTCTGGCTCCTTACCCCCTGCTACCTGCTCTGTCACCAAATATAATCATTTCCTACCTCCACCCAGCCCCCCAGCCCTTCAGTGTCTTGACAGCTCAAGGTAGTGAAGATCAAAGATTGTGTCAGATTTGTTGTTCTGCATAGGAGCAAGCCTATTACTGTCATGGTACTGAATAAATAATCCTTTCCTCATTTAGAACTGAGAACTCTGACTTCCTAGCTGATGGTTGTCCTGGTTAGCTGTCTACACTATGGTACATTTTCAAAGCCCTCTGTCATTCATACACATTTGAAAAATTGAAATAATGAAATATTTGCTGAATGAATCAAGCCTTTGTCCCAGAAACAAATATGAGTTAATATGATGTTGTGGAAAATTTATCTGGTTTGTGTTGTCCAAGATCATATACTGGTAGAGTAAAGGGTGTAATGGAAAAGGTCTTGACTTACAGAGTCAGAAAAGATGGATCCTAATGGTGACCTTGTTGGCATTTAGTTTTGAGATGTTGGGCAAGACATATTTCACTGGGATTAATTTTATTCCATTTGAAAAAAAAAAGCAGGGATTGGGCTCAAAATTCCTGACCTGAAATTCTCAGCATCTATTATTTTAAACAAAATGCCTAAACTTCTCATAAGAATGATAGAAGGCTCATAAGAAAAGTGAGTTCAGAGTTTAGCTGGGTTGTTTGTGTGCGGTCATTCATAAAGAGGATACTTTAATGACTGACAGGACTGCTCAGTAACTGCATCAACCATAGGTAATGATTCTTGCATATATTGAAGCATTTGTCCACAAGTAACACAATACAGATCCTTAGAATCTTCCCCTTTCCTGCCAGTCTTTGTTCATATGGGTTGCTCAGCTATGATAGCCTAGAGAAATTTTCTTCTTTCCTAATCAAATAACTTCATCTATCTGTCCCCTGTGCCTGTTTCTGGGAGACCTTCTTATGTTTCCAGAGTAATTATTTTTATCCATCTCCATATTTTATATACTAACTTGGAATAAATTTGCCAGTGGTGAGTCAAAAGTGTCATTGTCTTCATAATTGTCATTATTATCTAAAGTACTTATAACACATCTATGGCCATGGCAACCCATGAAAGGAGAATACTTAATGATCCTTAGGCTTGTGTAGCCTTTTCCAAGCCTGCAGTGACTGCAGTAGAGTGATGGAAAAGAGAACCTGAGAATACTAAGAACCACAAGTTTAATCCTGTTTACTTAAATGTAGTTATTCTAAGAAATAAGGAAGTATTCTAGTGTAGTAGACCTTGGATCCAAGAAATCCAAGTTGAAATCATACCTATAACATAAGACTGTACAAAACTGGAATCACTTTACATCTTAGTGCCCAAGGCAAATCTATAAAGCTTTAAATTGGAGAAGTCTCCATCTACATTAGTAGAAAGAGTCCTTCATTGAGTTCTTCTTTCACTGAAGTCTACTCCATTGATGATGCCTATCTGTGGACTGAAGGGTGATGGACTTTAGATATGGAATGGGATGTGTGTTTTTGGACATAGCCAATGTGTGGAAATGGTTTTGCTTCCCTATGAATATTTGATACAATCAATGGTTTTCTTTTTATTTCTTTTTTTTCCAGTGGGGAAGGGAAGAGGACGTGAATTCTTCTTAATTAAAAAATGTTGAAAACTCCTCAACAGGGCAACTCATTGGATTGAGAGCCAGGCTTAGAGACAGGAGGTCCTGGGTATAAATATGGCCTCAGATACTTCCTAATTTGTGTGTCCCTGGGCAAGTTACTTAATCCCCATTGCCTCATCCTTACTACTCTTCTATCTTACAAACAATTTTAAGATGGTTTTAAGATGGAAGATTAGGATTTTAAAAAAAGAAAGAAAGAAAATACCTCCAACAAAGAACAATCTAAGAAGACAGGCCATTTATCTGGCCCATGGCTAGTGTCTAGAAGAGAACATTAATAAAAATAATCTTACTTGTTTGTTTATTGTTTGTTAATTGCTTTAGTTCTGCCTCACTGAAGACTGTGGTAAGATCTTACCTTGTGTTTTATTTATTTTATTGGTTTGGGGGTACTTACTAGTTTTATAATAAAAAACTTTAAAGGATTTGTTTATCATCTGTCTAGAATTGACCTCACACATCACCAGAATAGGAAGAGAAAGCTACTTACCGGGGATCTTGGCATTTTCAATAGGATGTTGGACTTGGATTCTAAAGATTTGGGTTTTAATTATTCCTCTGGTGCTCATTAATGGTGTGATATGGGCATATCACTTAGCCTTTCTGAATTTTAATTGCATTATTTATGAAATGTTGCTCATAACACCTATAGGGTTTTTGTGAGGATCCAATGAGATCACTTCTATAAAGCTGTTGGCAGAACTTAAGTGTATTCTATAAATGACATTTTAATAGAAAGCTGGCTAAAGGATCTACCTCCCCAACAATAATTTCCTCCAAGACCATGTTCTATTGCCTGAAAATATCATTTGTGATTTAACTCCTTGAGGACTTTAAATCATTTGGGAAAATATAGAAAGTCAGCATAGCTTATTTTATCTGGTTAATCCCTTATAAACCATAATTATTTGTCTCAGAAATTTCTGTGGAAATGAGGCAGAGGATTGTATAAGTTTTAATGAGGCAGAAAAAAGTTGAGAATATTCAGAAGTTAAAAGGAAAGAATTACTTCTTTTCTCTCTATTTCAAAATTCTCCCTATATTTTAAGTCCCAGCTTTAGTGTCACCTTTTCAAAAAACCTTCCCTGATTCTCCCAAGTGGACATAATTTCTCATACTCAACTTCTATGGTACTTATTTTGTAACTCCCTAATATACTTATAGAGTAGCTAATGCAGGGCCTCGAATCAGGAAGACCTGATTTCAAATCCAGCTTCAGATACTTACTAGCCACATGATCCTGGGCAAGTCATTTAACCCTATTTACCTCAGTTTCCTCAACTGTCAAATGAGCTGGAGAAAGAAATTGCACACCACTCTAGTATCTTTGCCAAGGAAATACCAAAATGGATAATGAAGAGTCAGATATGACTGAAACAATTGAACAAATGACTGAAACAATGTGGTTTTCATATTTTGTCATATGTTGTGGTTATTTGGAAATTTGTCTTACATTCCCAACTAGACAATAAGCTCCTTGAAGACAGACTGTTTAATATTCATCTTTTCATTCTCTAGAACTTTTAACATGGTGCTTTGTATCCGTTATAGTACTTGACATCTCTCAAAACAGCTAGAAGGATGACACATTGTTTCAAACTCCATATATCCAAAATTGAGCTTATTGTCCTTCCTCCTAATATTGTTCCTCCTTTTGACATCACTATTTCTGTTAGTGTTACTACCATTCACCAAGTTTACTCTATTTGAATTATGACACTGTTATCTTGGATTCTTCCCTATTCTTTACCTAATATCCCATAGGTACCAAGTCCTGTTTCCTAGCTCTCAGGATGTCTTAGGTTTATCCTGTATTCCTACTGTTCTAATATCCTCTCTTATTATTACTTCTTGAATAAACTATTATTCTAACTTCCTTATAGTTCTTCCCACCTTTATTCTGCTTCTTTCTCTAGTCCCCTTTCACTCTCTGTCTTATTGCTGCCAGATTAATCATTGTTATGCATATATTTAGACATCTCAATTTTTAGTTCAAAAATCTTAATTGGCTTCGTATTGTTTACTGAGTTGTACTGTGAACCCAACTTTTTGTGTATAATCTGCCTCTGTTAATATAGCCATTTTGGGGCTGCCATATCACATCACTGCCTCATATTTGAAGTCTACAAAAGCCCTTACTTTTTTTCTCCATATGAACTATTGTTGTCTGTGTAATGTCTCACCATTGTTATTCTACTTGTGAGATTGATTTTTTTAATCCAAGTGAAAGTCTTACTTTTACCCAATTAAGTTGATTGTTTTCTTTAACTTGTGCTTATCCTGTGAGGATAAGTGAGAAAATACAATATCTCTTTATTAGAAAGATGTTTTCATTAAGGAAATAAGTGATGGTGACTCCGTACTTAGCATACTGTATGGCACATAGTAGGCACTTAAATGCTTATTGAATGAACTGACTCTAAGAGACAATGTCAGTTTCAAGCTGAAGGGATTCAAATACTTGGTATTCGTGTTTCTTTCATCATTGGCATTTCCTTGTTGTTTTGAGCAGATGGGACAGCTGGTGGTCCTGGCCTTATTTTTGGCAATGGCATCGGCCTCATCATCCTTGTGTGTTCAGTCATTTTAGTTGTGTCTGACTTTTTATGACCCTAGGGATTTTCTTGGCAATGATACTGGAGTGGCTTGTCATTTCCTTCTTCAGCGCATTTTATCAATGAGGAAACCAAGGGAAACAGGGTTAAATGGCTTGCTTAGGGTCACACTGCTAGTAAGTGTCTAAGGCCAGATTTGGACTCAAGAATATGAGTCTTCCTGACATTAGTCCCAGGACTCTTTCAACCATGTCACCTTGCTGCCTCATCATCCTTGTGTACTGAGGTCCTTGTAAGATCCAACTCTTTTCCAGGAAGGTAGATATTATTCCTTCACTTGACTGAGAGCCAAAACTGAGTTAAAATTGTGGCTGCAGCAATGAATACAGTTTAAGATACTTGAAGGACAAAAACCAGGATTTACCAGTTGATCGATGGCATAGACTAAAGGACAGAATTACAAACAAAATCAGTCTTGCAGACTTTGATGCTTTTGGCAGGGGGCTAGACTAACTGATCTCTCTCTTGCTTCCTTCCAGTTCCATCTATCATCCAGAGATTCTCTTGGCTTGTAGCCACAGTGAGCTTTCCTCAAGGCTCCCCCAAATTGCCGCCCACATCCCATGTGACAGTCTGTTGCAGAGGGAACTTGGCCCACATTCAGAGGAGCCTCTCTGCCTCGTGAAATGGTTGCTGCTCGACCTTTGTGGGATTTTCATCACCAGAGAATTATACTGCAAATCTCTTAAAGATTCAGAAATTTAAACACCAAAGCCTGGGGGGGGGGGAGTAGAGAAGTTTGCAGTGAATTCATCTAGAATCTTTTTCTGCAGTGAATAGCTTATTGGCAAACATGAACAGTAGGAATTCAATTGTGATTCTTCTGGTAGCCATCTTTCCTAGCATCTTTTATTTCAGCAGAAGCCCAAGAAATCTAGAGGAATACGTGTGGTCTGATCTTCCATTTTAAAATTATATCCTTCCCCTGGGAATCTGGAGCTTTGATTCTAGTCCCAACTCTACCATTAACAAGTTGGATAATATAGGGTAAATTGCCTATACAATTTTCATTTTTGTTTTGTTTTTCAATCATGTCTGACTACTGATGAGCCCTTTTGGGGTTTTCTTGGTAAAGATACTTAAGTGCTTTGCCATTTTATTCTCCAGGTCATTTTACAAATGAGAAACTGAGATAAACATGGTTAAATGACTTGCCCAGGGTCACATAGCTAATAAGTGTCTGAGGCCAGATTTGAACTCAGGAAGATGGGTCTTCTTAACTCCAGACCTGATACTCTATCCACTATGTCACCTAAGTACACCCCCTGACCCAGTCATAAAACTGAGAATTCTAGAATTAGAAGGAGCCTTAGGCATTATCAGTTCACAGATTCATAGACTTATTAAAGCTGAGGAGACTCTAGTTTAGTCATTTCAGTCATGTTCAACTTTTCAGGACCCCATTTGGAGTTTTTTTGACAAAGACACTAGAGCCCTTGGCCATTTCCTTCTCTAGCTTATTTTGAATATGAGGAAACTGAGGCAAACAGGCAGGGTTAAATGACTTTTCCAGAGTTACATAGCTAGTGTCTGAGGCCAGATATGAACTTGGGTCCTTTTGAACCTAGGCCTAACTCTTTATCCACTAAGCCATGTAGCTGCCCAGGAGGCTCTTAGGAATTATCTAGTCCACAGTGTTGCTTCCCACCACATCATTTTGAGGAGGAAGACACTGAAAAGCAGAAAAGTGAAGTAAATTATCTAAGATATCATAATTATTTAGTGGAAATAAAATTCCCATTCAGTGCTTTTCCTCTATCCAACTTCCTCCTCATTTAAAAAGAGAGAGAGAGAGAGAGAGAAAGAGAGAGAGAGAGAGAGAGAGAGAGAGAGAGAGAGAGAGAGAGAGAGAGAGAGAGAGAGAGAGAGAGAGAGAATTTAAAGCCCAGAGACATTTAGTGACTTGCCTATGTGACAACTAAAATTTTTAAGAGACTGGTTTCTGGGTAAGTGTATCTATCAATTTATTGATTAGGGTGGCATTAACTAATAAATTAGTGGTCTATGATCCTATCAATAATCAAAGACAAGCAAATCTCCTTCATGCAGATCCATAAACATAATTTGGGAGCTCATTATTTAGATCTTCCTGTGGACTTCCCAAGATATTCCTGAGTTGTGAATAGTTAATGAGGAGGTGGTCCATATAGACTCTTAACCCCTCCACAACCCCATAGGGATGGTGGGTAGTCATGTAGTTAATAAGAAGAGATTCATTATCTCCCTTATCTATTAATCAGGTTTTTATAGGGGAGGGCCTTCCTTGGAGATCCTAAGACAAAAGAATGTGTACAAAGTTAAGAGAACTGATTGGATCCTCTAATTCACAACTCGGACATAGAAATAGTTCAGTATATATTAAAAATAAATCTCCCCACCTAGCATCATGCAGCTATTAATTACAATTCAAATCAGCATTCATATGAAGCTTTACTGTTTGCAAGTACTTATATTATTGTATTTGAGTCCTACAGCCTTGTGAGATAAATATCATGGGTAACCATTTTGGAAATGAGAAACAGGTTCTGAGGAAAACCATCATCATTGATGTAGTCAGGGTCAGAGTCAGGATTGAAATCCAGGATTTTCCGACATTAAATTCATTTATCTCTCCACTACACTGTAGTACGCTGCCTCAGCTTGTAAGTGAATGGCAGAGTTGGGATTCAAATTCACACTTTCTGGCTTACAGTTCTTTCTGGTACAACAATACAACTTTATAGATTCCAATCTATTGGAGGTTAGGGCCAATGATTTCTTCTTTTCATATCTTTCCATCTCTCTAGGGAATGGGTGCTCAGTTAGAATTTTCTTGATTTGTCTTTGTCTCAGTGGGAATGAGAAAAGCCTTTTCCATGGGACAATGCCTATCAGGCAAAGCCAAATTCTAATATAGATGCTCTCCTTGAAAGGGATTTATATCCTTTCTATTCTTTATAGGCCTGTAGGTAAACAAGGTAATCCGTTTCAGAAGACAGTCATAGCAAATAAATCTATATGTTCAATTATTTATAATACTCTCCCTTATGGTGACTTGTAATAAACATTTTCTTATAGATACAACACAGTCTGTGTTATGGTTATCCAGTACTTGGAAGCTTTATCAGAACCATTATGTCCCCATTGATTTCCTCCTCTGCTTTTCCAAGGTTTCTTATCAACTGACTTATTAGAGGAGGAAGAAGCAACCTTCCCCATCTGTGCTAAAGAAGGACCAAGAATCTATTTGTAATAGCCAAGACCTCATTAAAAGGAAAGCAGGGTGCCAAGGCTAATAATCCGCAAGAGTGGCATTGGGAGAACTCTGAATAGTTAGTTAGGAATCATGGATTTTGGTACTGACTTAGCTGTCTGACCTTGCACAAATTATTTCCCCTTTCTGAGCTTTATTTGTAATATGTGGGAGGTAGATAATTATCTTTAATGCCCCTTCCAATTCTATCTAACATTGTAGAATTCTATGAAAAAATTGTCAAGCAGGGCACGTTTGTCTCACTACCATATTCTGCATATTTCATATAAGTTCCCTTGGCATCAACTCCATCACCACTCCTTGGACCCCAAACTTGCATATTTTCTTGCATTCATGGAAGTGCTGGCCCGCAGGTTTCATAATCTTGGCTCTTCCTCATAAAAGGTGGTGGTTTCCTATTCATTAGTGGGGTGGCCTGGGCAAAGGGAGGTTATGGGAGGTATTTCTACATGAAATGGGCTTCTAGATTTTATGGCCTTTTGTTATCTTTATATCCTTAAAGTTTTATGATTCTCTGATCTTTGTAGTTTCCTTTTTGAAATGAGGGGTTAGATAAGTAATAACCTGTAAGGTCCAGTCTTCCAGCTTTAGCATTTCATGATTCTCTTATTCAATGATACTATTCATGCCATGGTTCTCTGATTGCATCTACCCTGCTAAGACATTAACTTATCACAGAAATATAAGGTATTTAGAGTTTATGATGAGATATTTGCATCCCTTTAGGGGAGGCTGTTATATTTGATTAAAATATTTTCTGCTCTTCTGTCCTATTTTGATTCAGGGTATAGCCCTGGAAGAACTATGGCTCTTTATCGCCTCTGAATCCCGTTCTTATAATCTTGGATACCTTTCTCTCTTTCTCTTCCCTGTTCCTCACTCCCTGCATTGACTCATATAGACACAGCCAACCAGAAGATTAAGATACTCGGGAATTTTTCTATGCCTTATTCATGATGGCTCTGATGCAACATCTGCAACTGAAGGTTTGAGCAGGCAGAATTAAAGCCAGTGGTGTACGCACTGCCTTGAAGAGTTTTGAATGTGAGCTTTATCAGACCAGCTCTGATTCAGTAAGATGCAGGGACCAGATCTTGCCTTTGTTGACTTCCCAGATTAAGTTTCTCTGGCTGAGGATTTAGATCCACCAACTTTGATGCCTACTTAGTCTGTTATCATCATCTAGCTAAATACTCAGGACCACCTGAGGGAACTTTGATACCAACTTTCTCTAGAGGGCACCTGGTCATCAATGTTTTCCCTACGAGCCAGAGGGGCTGAGGAAACTTAGCAGAAAAGAAGTGCCAGGTACGGTGGCTTATATCTATAATCCCAGATACTGGGAAATCTGAAGATGATGGATTGCCTGAGTTTCAGAGTTTGAATTGATATAGGGATAGCTGACCATGTGTCTACACTAGCTGATGTCCATATGGTTGAGCTCTTGAGAGATTAACTGGCTTAAGCCAGAAATGGAGGAGGCTAAGCCCCAAGGCTAGAATGGGTTTGGGTCTATGAATGTCTCCTGCATTTCCAGGCTAGGTGGAACAGAGTGATCTAGGCTCTAAAGAAGAGAAAGAGGGTATATAGCTAGGTGGCTCAGTGCATTGGGAGCCAGACCTACAGATGGAAGGTCCTAGGTTCAAATATGTCCTTAGATACCTCCTAGCTGTGTGATATTGGTCAAGTCACTTGACCCTAACTGCCTAGGCATTACTACTTTTCTGTCTTGGAACCAATACTTGTTATCAATTCCAAGTTGGAAGGTAAGGGTTTAAAAAGAAAGAGAAAGAAGAGGAAGAGTAGCTCCTTACTATAATCTAGTGAAGGTCATCTCAATAGAGAGAAACAGATTCTCAACTTTTTCCCTTCTAAAGTGAAATTTCTATTGGTATATGGAAAAATAAATGAACTTGGAAATCTGAACTTGAGTTCCTATTTAATTCAAATCAATTAAATCAGTATTTTTAAGTGCTAGACATTGAGCCAGAAGGGAAAGTGGTCAGATGAAAAGATAAAGTGGATCATAGTCCCTGCCCTCAAAAAAATGTGCACTCTTTCTGTACTTCTGCTTGATAGTTGTGTCATCTTGGGCAAATTACTGCAATTCTGTGTGATTTACCCTCTATAAAGTAGAGAGGTTGGACTCGATGACCTCAAAGTTTCATTCCTGCTCAGACATTCTGTATTTCAGGGTTAGGATCATGGCATTAGTACCATAAGGTACCTTAGAGATCATCTAGTCCAACCCCTTAATTTTATACATGAGGAAATGTGACAGGAAAGTTTAGTGACTTGCCTAAGGTCAAACAACTAGTACATGGGAAAGCCAGGATTGAACACTGGTCATTGGACTACAAATAAATCCTACATTCTCTAAATGCCCAAGGGTGTATTTTAATGAGGTATGATTAAGCCTAACAGTCATTCCTGTTCTGGCAGCCCCTTCAGAAAGACCTAAATACTGTAGGGGGCAGGTGGAGAGAATTGAATTATCTTAGCAAGTGACTGCCTGGAATTATTGAAGAATTTGAGAGTTCTTTTAGATTTGTTTTTTGGCTAACTTCCTCCTACTGGGTATAAGCACAAACCTCGTTCAGGTTTAATAAAGTGAATAAAGAAGCGCTTGTTTATAAAGCACAGGAACTAAGTGATGTTTTCTATTTTGTCCAGATTTAATTCATGCTTACATTATTACAAACTAAAAATTATTCTCTCTCCTTCATTGATTCTTTGTTTGTTTGTTTTTTCCCAAGTCCTAAATGTTAGCCACTCAAAAGACTGATCTCTTTGTTCTAATTTACTATGTTTTAAGGTTTAAAAAACCACTTCATAAATATCTCACTAAATCTTAAAAATCCTTTGAGATAGGGACTGTTATTATAACTATTTAAATAAGAGGAAACTGAGGTACACAGAGATTCCACTAGGATCACTCAGCTAATAAGTGTCTGAAACAAGATTTGAATTCAGGTCTAGTGCCCTATCTACTAGCCACTTCTAATTGATTGCTAAAAGTTTAAGTGACTAAAACATTTCTTAAGAGAAGGTATGAATTGTGAGTGAAGAATTTACCTCAGGAGCCAGGAAAAGCTAGGTTCAAGTCCCACTTCTGACATGTAATGGCTATGTGACTCCAGCAAGTCATAAGACAGAATTCTAGAATAGTTATCCATCTGTATTAGTAGGAATTTCCTTACCCCAGAATTCTCTGTATTAATGAAATCATAGGTCCAGTAGCAAAAAGGTAATGAAGAATAAAATGGATAATTCAAAGAGAAGAAAATGCTAGAGTTGGATCCGCAAATTTGGAAGCATACGGTCATATCATTAGGAGAAATTTCTGGCCCTAGAACCTGGATTCTTGGATTTCTTGTCAATATTCTCTTCACTTTTCACGTGTGTGTGTGTGTGTGTGTGTGTGTGTGTGTGTGTGTGTGTGTGTCTAATGCAAGAGTCCTAGAAATGCTTAGAGAAGCTAAGTGGTGCACTGCGACTAGAGTAGGGAAGACCTAAGTTCAAATTTAACCTCAGACTCTTACTAACTATGTCACCCTGGGCAAGTCACTTAATCCTGTTTGCCTCAGTTTCCTCATCTATAAAGTGAGCTGGGGAAGGAAATAGCAAGACTGAACAACAAGGAAATGGTTAACTTGAACAATATAAATGATACATAAAAATAACTTATTAAGATGAGATTTGTAGATAGAAGAGTCTTGGTTTAAAATTTAAATGAACAAAATAATAGTAAGTAGAATAGTTGGATTGGAATGTAGTTCCTCTGGCTCTGAAATCAGAATTACTTTTACTCTACCACATTCCCTCCCTCATACATCCTTTCAATGAACACTAGATTACTCCTTAGCCAGAATGAGGTCTTGGAGTTGGACTTAACTAAAAGGATTGGAACCCTTTATATACCCCTCACTCATTCCAGTTCAGTCCTTATAAGAGGAAGGCATTGAATCAATATTTGTTGAATTGACAACTATATGGTATCATGGATAGAGTCATGCTGGATCTGGAGTCAGACAGATTTGAATTCAAATAGAGTCCCAAATATTTACAATCTGTGTGATCCTAGGCAAGTCACTTTACCTCAGTTTCCTCATCTATAAAATAAGCTGGAGAAGGAAATGACAAACCATATCAGTATCTTTGCCAATTAAACACCAAATGGATTCATGGAGAGTTGTATCTTACTGTAACAACTCAACAAGACCAATAAAAATTACTCAGATGGATCTGTGATCTCTCCAGGGTGGGTACTCCTTTCCATGATGCAGAGTACAATGGATCCATGCCTGCCAATTCTACAACTTTAATATACATATCCTTCCAAAGAACTGCCCCAGGAATCTCCACACAACATCTTGGAGGCTATCCTTAAGTTCTCTTGATGTTGCATGGATCAGTTATATCTTACTCTTATTGTGTAACAAGCTCATCTTTTCCCCTGGTTTTCATATTTCTTCTATGATGTCTTTCACATTATTTTCCTCATACTATTCCTAGTTTGCTCACTAATCCAGTATTTACCTCCCTATCACTCAAATGAAATAAAGCTTCTGAACTCTCAATTTGCCAGGGGCTTAATAAATGTTTATTGACTGACTAACAAGGGACAAAGGTAACATTCAGGGATCTCTGTGGTTTAGAGTTAGACTGGTAGCAACTAAAGAAAAGGAACCCTTTTGAGCAGCAGCAGCAGTTTTGGGGATGCCATGTTGGAATCTGTATTTATATTGTATGGGAGAAATGATTTGTTACATTGAAATTCTTCCATATGGGTAAAAGATCATGATTATTTTATCTTGTATAGAGAGTAAGATTCTTCTTCAGTGCCCTGGAACCCTGTTCTTGGCCCAGAATATCCTACAGATGAAGAATAAAAAGAATGTTGATATTCAAAGCTCAGAATGTTTTCATTTCCCAGTCTAGTTGGAGAGCATGACACATTCCCACATAACTTCAGTATAAAACAGGACACAATTGCATAAGAAAGGAATAATCAAAGTTCTAGGACATTTGGGAGGAGGAAGGGATGATTTCTCCCTTTGGAAATGAATAATGACTTCTAGGAAGAGCAAGAGGCAATGTGGTACAGTAGAAAGAACTCTGGATTTGGAGTAAAAAATGAAAAACAAATTTGGATTCATCTTTTTGCTTTCTTTCCTCCATGATCTGTTTCCTCATCAGTAAAATGAGATGGTTGGAATAGATGATCTCTAACATCCTTTCCACCTCTAAAGAATAATATGGTCAATAACACTTTTGCCTATGCTCTTTCCCCTTTTGGTTGCCTAGGAAAGCAGAGTTGGATTTGGTCATATGGTATCTTCTCTACCTAGTGGTTAGAAGAACAGATTTATGCCTGAGCATTGACATGCATGTGGTGACCCAACAGAGAAAGTGCCTGGAGTCAAGAAAACCTGAATTCACATCTGGCCTCAGGGCCTAGTTGTGTAACTTAAGGATAGTCACTCGATCCCTATGTGCCCTAGTTTCATCAATTGGAAAATTGAAAAAAATAATAACACCTACTTACCAGCCTTGTTGAGAGAATTAAATTAGATAAATATTTGTAAAATGCTTAGCACAGTGCCCAATATGTAATAGACACTTAAAAAATAAGTTTTTGGTCCTTTTTCCCAACACTTTCCATCCTTCCTTCCTCCTTTCCTTCCTTCCTTCCTTCCTTCCTTCCTTCCTTCCTTCCTTCCTTCCTTCCTTCCTTCCTTCCTTCCTTCCTTCCTTCCTTCTTTCCTTCCTTCCTTCCTTCCTTCGTTACTGGCTGTGTTGAGTAGAAAGTAGGGAATGGATGTAAAATTTGTTACAGAGTTAAAATAAGGCAAAAAACAATTTAAAGAGGGTGGTAATAATAACAGCCAACATTTATATAATGTTTACTATATTCTAGGCTCTTTGCTAAAGTACTTTATGATTATTTCTCATTTGATTCTCATAACCCTGTGAGGTAAATGTGATTTGTATCCACATTTTACAGATGGGGAAAGTAGAGATTGAGTTACTTGCCCAGGCTCACACAGCTACTTATGTGTCTGAGATCACAATTGAATTCAGGTCTTCCTGACCCAAGGTCTAATGTTTGATTCACTTGGATGGCCAGTTCCATTGTGTCTGAGATGTCATCAAGACTCCTTTAGAAGGAGACAAATGTCCAGGTGGCAAAGTATTCAATTGTATGATGAATGATCAGTTAGACTCTGAGGTTCCTGAGATTCTCTTAATGAAAATTATACCTACCCATGTACTGAGCAGATCAAAACCCACAGCTACCTATTTAAGAAAGGGTGGTGAGGAAAGCTAGGTCCAAAGTGGACAAAGCTCTCCATGCCTGGAGTGAGGACGTCCTAGATTCAAATCAGACCTCAGAAACTTACTAGCTCTGTGACCTTGGGCAAGTTACTTAACCCCAAATGTCTAGTCCTTGCTGCTTTTCTGTCTTAGAATTGATACTAAGACAGATGGTAAGAGTTTAAAAAAAGAAAAGAAAAGAAAGGGTGGTGCTGGTAGATCCCAATGGCAGAGCAATGCACTTGATAGCAAATGATGCTGCAGCTTGGAGAGAGAAGTGGGAGGCTTGCTCATCTTCCAAGGGAACAACTAAGAAAGGAAATAGCACTTCCTAGTTTTCTGTGTATTTTCTTCCTTTCCCTCCTGGGAACATTGTTCCCAAGAAGGGCCTCCAAGCTTGTGAACTGTTCTGTTGCTAGCTTTATTTGCTCTTTGTGGAGGCAATTTAAAAATAACCTCTGTGTTCCAGCAAGGCTTTGACAATAATGCATAAAATGAGTGAGACATGGGCATTCAGCCTGTGCAATAGAGCAAGCCCTATTTGTGTTACTTAATTTTGGGTGGGGTGGGGAAGGCAAGGGGTCCTTTGATCCCTTATTTGTAGGGAGAAAAGTTAAAGAATGAAAAACTATCAACAAAACCCTAATTAGCAGATAATGAAGCATTTATATACATAAGGAGAAAAATGACTCAAGTTAAGTTTCTTTCTGCCTGAGATGCTCAGATCTATTTTCAATAAAAAGGGCTTTTATTGCTTTAAAGATTTTATTAAGAATTCCCCCTGGGCCAATTGTGGCCAATTGTTTCTAGCCAGGATCTATCTGGCAATCACGCCCAAGGACTAGGTTTGTCTGTAGTATATTCTTCCTCTCTCCTTTTTTTTCCCCTTTCTCTTCTGATTTCCTTTCCTCTCTTCTGGCTCTGGAGTCAGAAGTTTGGGTTCAAATCCCACCTGTGATGTTTATCTGTGTGTCTTTGGGAACATTGTTTAACCTCCCTGGGCCTCAGTTTCTTGACCTATAAAAGGAAGAGATTAGACTACATGACAGCCAAGGTAATTTCCAATTGCAGATCTATGAATCTATTAATATGCATGTATTTAGGGTCAGAAGAGATGGATCAAGCCTTGGTTTTTAAACTCTGTACAAAATAATTTGCATCCTTGAGCCCAAGTTTCCTTAACTTCAAAACAAAATTGGATATCAGAATCAGGAAGACCAGTTTGAAAGATTGCTTATGTTACTTAGCTCTGTGTGATCATGGACAAGCAATTTAATCTCTGTAAGCCTCAGTTTCATTGTGTATGAGGAGTTTAGATTAAATGGCCTCTAAGATCCCTACCAACTCAGTAAACTTTCAATAAATAAATATTTATTCAGTTTCAACAAACATTTTTATTTTTAATACTCATTCATTTATTTGTTTGTAAAAAAAATAAATTCCAAATTTTCTCCTTCCCTCCAATCCCTCCCCTACATACTGAGAAGGCAAGCAATATGATATCACTTATACATGTAAAGTCATGCAAAACGTATTTCCATATTACCTATATTAGAAAAAAGCAAAAAAAAAGTGCTAAAATAAAAGCATACTTTAATCTGCTCTCAGAATTCATCTGGAGATAGATAACATTTTTTATCATGAGCCCTTTGGAATTGTCTTGAACCACTGTGTTGATCAAAGTAATTAAGTCTTTCACAGTTGATCATCATTGCAATATTGCTATTACTATTTATGATGTTCTCCTGGTTCTGCTCACTTCATTTTGCATCAGTTCATATTAGTCATCCCAGCTTTTTTCGAAACCATCCTGCTTATCATTTTTTATAGCACATTAGTATTCCATCACAATTATATACCAAAACCTGTTCAGCCTTTCCCCAATTGATAGGAATTTTCACATTTTCCAGATCTTTGCCATCACAAAAAGAACTGCTATAAATATTTTTGTACAAATAGATCCTTTTCCTTTCACCTCTTTAGGACACAGACCTGGTAGTAGTCAAAGGCCAGTAAACATTTATTAAGCTCCTACTCTAAGAAAGGTTTTCTAGTTAGCCCAGGGAAAACAGGCATTAAAAATGTTATATCCTTCTGCAAGGACCTAATTCTACTAGGGAGTTAGGTGGGTGAAAGACGCAAAATCATACATCAGCTACATCATCATAAGAAGTTTGATGCAGTACACTTCCATAAGGGCAAAGAAAGATCCAGACTAAATACCCTCAAGAAATTTGAAGACAGGAGAGATTGGGTTCATTTGTAAATATTAGGGAAGGTTTTGTGGAACTGGGATAGAGTAGGGAGAGGACGGTTTCAACAGACAGAGATATGGAGAGAGTGTGTGTCAGGTATGAGAGAAAATACTGTGTAAATTTAGAGGAGACCTAAGAAGAGCAGAGAACAATTCACCTAGACTATAGAAAGAGACGCAATGAAAAGTAAAGCTGTAAAGGTAAGTAGACCTAGGATATGAATGCCTTTGAATGGTGCCAAAAAGATTTTAGATTCTCAAGAATCGGGGGGGGGGGGATTTAAACTTATAAACTTTGTAGATAGGATAGGTATAAAGTTCAGGAAGTACTTTTCTGTATGTACAGTTGAGGAAACTGAGGCTGACATGGTTTAATTGCTAGTAAGTGCCTGAGCCTGACTGAACTCATGTTATTCTGGCTCTAGGTCCAAATGTACCTCTGTTTGCTTCAGGATAGAAAGTATGCTTGCAACTATAGAGGAAGTGACATTTTGAGTGAGACCCATCTTGAAAGGTTCAGTTGCAGAGGGAGTGCATTCTAGGCAAGAGATAAATACATAGAGGTAGAAAGAAGTTGGTATATCAAGGTTACAAAATAACTTTTAATCCAGTCTGACTGGAACATAGTATATATTAAAGAAAACCATTAGAAATAAGACTAGGAAGATAAGATCGGAGGAAGATTTTGGAGGACTATAAAAGCTGGTCTAAGAAATTTACATTTTGTCACATGGGCAATAGAAAACCAATGGATGGGGGCAGCTAGGTGACTTAGTAGAATGAGAGCCAGGCCTAGAGATGGGAGGTCCTGGGTTTACATCTGCTCTTAGAAATTTCCTAGCTATGACCCTGGGACCCCTTATGACTTATGACACTTAGCTCCCATTGCCCAGCCTTTGCTGCTCTTCTGCCTTGGAACCAATACACATTATTGATTCTAAAACAGAAGGTAAGGGTTTATTAAAAAAAAGAAAACCAATGAAAGTCATTAAGCAGGGGTATGACAATCATATCTATGTATTAGAAATATCATTTTGGTAGCTTTGTAGAAGATATATTGAGAGGGGAGGCAGAGAGACCAGTTGGAAGGCAAGAGGTGAAGGAAGGAGGGAAGTGGAGAGAGAGAGAAAAGAAAATGCCATAGTCCAGAATTCTGGGGGATACCATATTTGGGAAGATTTCCCCTTCAGTAGGGAGTTTGAAGGAGTGGTCATATAAGAGACAAGTCAGATGATGGTCATGTGATGGGATCCAAGTGAGGAGAGAATATCCAGGGGGACAAGAGTATCAAATACTGAAGATAAATCAAGGAGAATGAGAACTGTGATGATGCCACTGGATTTGCCAGTTAAGATGTCTGTAGAATGAATGAAAAATATAGGTCACCCACTTCTGACTATTAAAACTTAGAGTTAAATGGAATCTTAAAGGTCTTCTAGTCCAACCCCTCTCATTTTGAACACCAGTCACTGAAGTCCATAGTCATTTAGTGACTTGTCAGAGTTCACCTGGGTAGTGGGCATCAGACCTGTAATTTGAACACATCTGTTTCAACTCTCAATCCAGAGGGATTCCATTAGATTCTTCATTAGTCTTACCAGTGTAGCCCAGTTAGCCAATGCCCAAAGTGAAAAAAGGTTCTGGAGTCATAGCTAAAGATCACAGAGAATAGAGATCATCTAATCCAACTCTTTCCTCCCTTATTCCCATTTTACAGAAGAGTGCCAAAAAAACAACGTGACATACTTGAGATCCTATACAGGATTAGTGGCCAAGAGGAACTCAGGTCTGCTCACCCAGCACTCTTTCCATGCCATTGATAGAAATTATTTCCTTCCTCATTCATTTAATATCACATAACAGTTTATTCTATCCAAGCCAAACCACCAAGATAACTGAATCAATCATCCAGTTCAATTGGGTTTCTGAACTTGTTAATTAACAAAAGAGAAGAGAGTTGAGGGACAAGAATTATGAAATGATTGTTTGACAATCGGCATTCATGCAGTTCTGAGTATAATTGTTCATTTATATTTTGCTTGGCCTGTATCAATGCAGCCTACTGGTAGGATAAGTAGGAATTGCCAGTTAGCTCTAATTTATTCCAGGAAGGGCTCTAAATTAGATTCATTTGAGATTATGGGAGAAGAAAACACAGCATCTGAGAATATTCAGCTGGAAACAATGCAAAACATATTTAGAATAGTCCCATATAGTACTTATTTTAAATCCCTGAAAAAATGTTTATGACCTAGTTTGGATGTGCCTGTGGTGTGCTTAGAATTAACTGAGATGAAGTGAAGGAAGGTTTTTAAAAACCCATGCATACATTCAAATGTTTTTCTTTCCAAATTTCAAACTGTATTGGCCAGGCCATTGAGCCCCAGATTTGAGGCTAAAAGACTCAGGTTTGGGTCTTGATTCCAAGACTTTTGGTTTAACGATGGACTAGTCATTTGACCTATATGAGCCTTAAATTACACACATATAAAATGAGAATGACTTATATTTCATTACGTCTGTAATTAATTTCATAATCTATAAAATGTAAGTGGGAATTCTTCTCTTCTTCCTCTTTCTTCTCTCCAATCACAGAGTGAAGGAGGTAGTACTAGCAATCATGCTCACTGTTCAGAATGATGAATTGAGACCTGATAGAATTGTTTATTTTAGAATAAAGCACACAGATGTGGTGGGACATCCAAGTCAGGAGTTCTGTTATCAGAGTTTCTTCTTATAATTAAATTCATTTTTATGGCATAGTGTAACTACTGAGGTATTTGGAAACTTCATTCCATTTGGTTCTTACAATCAAGGAGACTTGTGAGCTGGAGAAGATATGATTTCACCTCATTTAGAGATTAGGAGACTATCTTAAAAATGTAAAATGATTTACCCAGGGCCACATGACTACAAGGTGGAAAACTCAAGAATGAAATCCCAGGTCTTCTAATGCAAATGCAGTCTTCTTTTCATGTTGTCCAATGGTTTGTGTTTGAATTACATCCATTGAGATGGACACTTCCCTCCAACAGAACATTTTTCTTGAGGGAGAGACTTTCACTTTTGTCTTTCTTTCCTCAGTACCTAGTGCCTGTTATATAGTGGGCACTTAATAAATGATTGGTAATTGATTGATTACAACTAAACCCTCCCTAGAACTATTCCTTATAGAATATATCATGGAGCTGATCCAGCTGTGACAATTTTTAGATTCTTAGGAAGGCATTTATGTCAACTTTCACCATCATACAGATATGTTGATGTGGTGGATTTCATAGTGATCTATAAAGGGGTTTGATGAATCTTCAACTATTTTTTGAGAGAGAAATAAATTAAAAAAAAACCTAGAGTCATCTATCACTCCTACCATGGTTTTACTTCAATAAGTTCTGACTCAGTGTCAATATGAAAACACTGGAAGCTAAAAGAGATACATGGAATAGTTCCTTCTTTCCCTACAGTTGATATTAAAACATTAATTTAGGAGGGCAGCTGTATGGTTCAGTGGATTGAGAGCCAGGCCTAGAGACAGGAGGTTTCAGGTTCAAATCTGGCCTCAAACTCTTCCTAGTTATGTGATCCTGGACAAGTCACTTATCTACCATTGCCTAGCCCTTACCATTCTTCTGCCTTGGAACCAATGTAGTATTGATTCTAAGATGGAAGATAAGGGTTTTGAAAAGGTTAATTTATCTATTACCTTATTACCCAAAATGGAAATCATTGCTTTTTCATTTCATATGTAGTTTATTCACTAGTACCCTGTAAAACATTGTTATGACACATAACTTGGGCAGTAATATTTCATTCTTTTTTATGGAAATGATAAATTTGGACTAATTGTTCCATGAAGTTCTACCAACTATAATGTTCTTTAATTTTTTGGTTTTAAAATTCTGTGTTCTATTTTTTAAAGTCTTTTTGAACATTAGCATTCTATGTTCTATGTTGTAACATTTTGTAGTATAGAGATCCTTAAATGTAGAGCAAAACCTATGCACTTTTCCCTCAGAATCATGTTTTTAAGCATATAAAATAAAGTACATTAGAAGACTAAGAAAACCAATCATATTGAAATACAGTTATTAAGTTTTTAAACAAATCATGGAGCCCAGATTAAGAACTCTTGCTCTAGC
>NC_077229.1:125382841-125460341 GCF_027887165.1 Monodelphis domestica
AGTTGTTCTTTAATATCATTAAGGAATCATTTGGCCACATTACAGCAGACTCATACTAGGGTGGTCCCAACTAGAGCAGTTGCCATACAGTGAGGTTAGATTCAGAGCTAAGAATAATGTAGCACATTTTCGTGTTCTCTGAGCCCTTTCCAGAGGGGAGGCTTTTAGAAACTATAGAATAATTTGGATATGGAATATAATGTAGACTGGAAAGCCAGGTGGCTTGGTGGATAGAGCCTTGGGCTGCAAAGCAGGAAACACTTATCTTATGAATTCAAATCCAAACTCAGACACTTAGTAGCTCTGTGATCTTGGGTAGGTTCACTTAATTCTGCCTCAGTTCCTCATCTCTAAAATGAGCTGGAGAAGGAAATGGCAAAGTGCTCCAGGATCTTTGCCAAGAAAACCCCAAAATGGAAACAAGCCAAAGGCAGCAAAACTATAATGTAGCCATTTAATCACTCATTGGATGGCTCATGGAAGGAATGGCTTAGTACAAATTCCTAGTCCAATTCAACTTTATTGATGCTTTCAGAGTCCCTGTTTTAAAGGCAGGTAAATGGTTCAGTGGATAGAGTAGTGGTTCTAGAATCAGAACAACTTCAATACAAATATGGCCTCAAATACTTTCTAGCTATATGACCCTGGGCAAGTCACTTAATCTCTCTCTGTTTCAGGGATGGGGACCATAATAGCATCCACCTTACAGAGCTGTTGTGAAGATCAAATAAGATAAGGTTTATAAAGTACTTAGCATAGTATTGGATACATAACAAGTGTAAATAAATGCTATTATTTTTAATTATTATTATTTGTGATCTTAACATATAATCATATGATATTGGTATACTGATATAGTGAATTTTAGGTATGGAAACTCCTTCTGCCAATGCAGAGCTGCTAGTATTTGGCAACTTAGAGTCTTAGAAAGTTGATAGAGTCCACAGAACATTAAGTGGGGTAGCTAAGTGGGGTAGTGGGTAGAGCACTAGGCACAAAGTCAGAAAGACCTGAATTCAAATCTAGTCTCAGAGGCTTGCTAGCTGAGTAACCTTAATTAATCCTAGAGAGTAGGAATTAAGATTAACTGGTGAGGGCCTTTAGCAGAAGGTAGAACTTTAGCTCAGATTTAAAAAGAAGCCAGAGAAATTAGGTTTAGATCAATATCTCACAGCTTATACCAAGATGTGGCCAAAATTGGTATATGATTCAAACATAAAGAGTGATATTATAAGTAAATTGTGGGAAGATAATATAGTTCACCTTTCAGATCTATGGAGAAGGGAAGAATTTATGACCAAACGAGATAGAGAGCATTACATGATGAAAAATGAATAATTTTGATTGGATTAAATAAAAAAGTTTCTGTACAAAGAAAACCAAAGAAACCAGATTAGAAGGGAAACAACAAACTGAGGGAAATTTTTTATGACAAATTTCTCTGATAAATATCTCATTTCTCAAGTATATAAAGAACTAAGACAAACTGGTAAGAATCCAAGTCATTCCCCAAATGATAAATGGTCAAAGGATATGAAGAGTTAGTTTTCAGATGAAGAAATCAAAGCTATCCATAATCATATGAAAAAATGTTCTAAATCTCTCTTGATTAGAGAAATGCAAATTAAAACAACTCTGAGGTACCACCTCACACCCATCAGATTGGTCTATATGACAGTAAAAGAAAATGATAAATATGAGAGGGAATGTGGCAAAATCGATACACTGATGCATTGTTGGTGGAATTGCAAACTGATTCAACCATTTTGGAGAACAATTTGGAGTTATACCCAATGGGATATAAAAGAATGAATACTTTTTGATTCAGTAATACCACTACTGGGTCTGTATCCCAATGATATTTTTAAAATGGGAAAGGACTTTTTGTACAAATATATATATATATATATATATATATATATATATAGCTGATCTTTTTGTAGTGGCAAAGAATTAGAAACTAAAGGGATGTCCCTTAATTGGAAAATGGCTGATCAAATTGTGATATAAGATTGTGATGGAATACTATTGTGCTATAAGGAATGATAAACAGGTTGATTTCAGAAAGATATATGTGAACTGATGCAGAGTGAAATAAACAGAACCAGGAGAACAATGAACACATTAATTGCAACATTGTGGGACTATCACATATGCTAGACTTTGCTAGTCTACACAGTGCTAACAATAATACAGTGATCCAGGACAATTCTGAGGACTTATGAAAAAGAAGGCTATTCACTTTCAGAGAAAGAACTGTTGGAGTAGAAAAGCAGATGAAAACATATGATTTATCACTTGTTAATTTGGGTATATGTTTTGGGGTTTTGGTCTTATAAGATTATTCACTTACCAAAATGAATAATATGGAAATTTAAAAAAAAATTAAAAGAAGCCAGGAAATCTAGGAGATTGAGATGAGGAGAGGAGGCATTTCAGATATGAGGCCAGAGAAAATGCAAGGAATGTCTTGTTTACAAAGCAACAAAGAGAAGCAACAAGGGTTACTCATCTAGCAAAGACTAAATTGAAGAATATGTAAAGGTGAGTTAAGTATAAACTAGTCTGGAAAAGGTAAGAAAGACCAGTTTTTAAAGGCCCTTTAACGCCAAACAAGGAATATTTGATCCTGGAGGTAATAGGGAGCCATCATAGTTTATTGAATAGAAAGTGGGAAGGGAGGATGACATATTCAGACTTGCTCTTAAAGTAAAAACTTGCCTAAAATGCCATTCAAGAGGCTTGGTGCATATCATATCTTAGAAGAAGTCATATCTTAATTTTATAAATATCTCAAAATAAATAATCTGAGTCTTTAAAAAAATCGACTTCATTTCCATTTTAATATACAACCATTAAATAGTGCCAATTCATTAAGTATCTTTATCTCAGTAAGAACTTGAGATTTCATCAGCTCCTTTTTAGTAGTATGTTTACAAAAAACCCTTAACTCTAATGAGAAAATCCTACCTTACTTACATTTTCTTGTCTATGTCATTGCCCTTTGCTTCCAATTCTCTTGACAGCTAGAGATGTTCTATAAAGTAGTTCATTGTAGGAATTTTACTCCAGTGAATTGTTAGAGATCATCACTTAGGTGGAATTTTAATTTCAGTTTATAATCACATTTGCAATACAAAATAAATCAGTAGTTTCTCTAAATTGTTTTACAAAAATAGTAAAAAGGAATAAATTTTAAAAGCCAAAAGAACTGAAATCAATATGAAATCTTTGTGAATTTGTGTACATTCACAAGCATATGTTTGTTATTTTTTGTTTAATTTTGGAAAGAAGAAACTGGCCCTTGGTGTTTTGGTTGCTTCATTTGTTTCCCATCCCAATGTGGAAAGCACAATAAACTTGGAGGCTGAATACCTGGGTGTAAAAGCTGGCTCAGAAATTTACACAATTTCTCCCAGTCTCAATTTCCTTATCTTAACAATGAAACTTGTATTACTTTTTTTCATAGAGTTGTTGGGAAAGTCAATTAGATCTAATTTTGAATGAGAATTTTGTTTTCCATTTAGGTCCAGCTAATCAAACTGAAGTGGTGCACTTCATAAAGTGAGTCCAGACACCCAGAAGTTCAATTAATGGAACCAATTTATTAATTTATTGATTAATAATGCATACCTAACTGGCCAGGGCAACCTTCCTAGTGAAAGTTGCACCAGACTGAAATTACAATGCAGTTTTATAGGGTGCAACATACAAAGCAAATAATGTTCATTATGAGATATAACCTCAATGGAGCAAGCAGCCTTATTGTCTAGAAGCTATATTGGTCAGGGGTACAGGGCATTCCTTGTATATCTTATCCCAGCTGCTGGCACTAAGGGCATTATTTTCTCATGGATTTTAACTATTCTGAGCTGACTGACCTTCAGAGGAAAGCTCAGTTCTGATTTCTACTTTTCCAGGGAACAACATATTTTTCTGGTCAATGATTTAGTTTAACTCACTTCAAAACATGGTCCTACTAATGGAAGTCTGCTCCTAATGTAATACTTCCAAATGTTCAGTTTGGTCCAAGTTAAATAACTCAGTTACCAATAGAATTTCTGTACCTTCTCCAGAGAGAGAGAGAGAGAGAGAGAGAGAGAGAGAGAGAGAGAGACATTTTGATTACCATAGATCCCAATGGCACCAAATTCTTTCATAGATCTCATAGCACCTCTGGTCTGGTTATTCAAGTTGTTGTCTGAACGACTCCCACCTTCCCTATGTCAGTATGACCCTCAACTCTCTTTCAACCAAAAGGGTTCTTATCTTTCAAATATTTGTCAGAGTCCTTGACCCATCTCTTTATTGAATCTAATGAACAATCATTTTGCTGTGAATCAGCCTAACCTACCTTCCTTGAAGCCTTTTCAATATTTTTTTGTCATCAGAGGATACAATCCAAGACTGAAGAGAACAATTGTTTTCCCTATGGACCAAGGACACGCTTCCAGTCACCAGGGATAGTTCACTGGGATTTTCTTTCATGTACAACAAATGACAATACAATGCATAAACAGAATATTTCATGGCTACCCAGCCATTGTCCACATTATTATCTGTCAATCACTTAGGAAAAGTCAATAAAATCCTACTATGTACCAGACATTGAGTATCAAAAGCCAAAGGAAAAAAATCAGCCCCAAATTCAAGAAACTTATATTTTATCAGGGGAGAAAGGGAAAAAAGAAAAGCATGTATGTATGTGTATGCATGCATATATAGATATGTATATAGATAGATCGATATATCCATGTGTGTTGCATCTATTGCAGAAATGATCACCATAATGATAGCTAATATTTTGTGGACTTGCAAAGCACATTATAAATATTGTCTCATTTAATTCTTTTTTTTTTTTAAACCCTTACCTTCCGTCTTGGAGTCAATACTGTGTATTGGCTCCAAGGCAGAAGAGTGGTAAGGGTAGGCAATGGGGGTCAAGTGACTTGCCCAGGGTCACACAGCTAGGAAGTGGCTGAGGCCGGATTTGAACCTAGGACCTCCCATCTCTAGGCCTGGCTCTCAATCCACTGAGCTACCCAGCTGCCCCCTCATTTAATTCTTTTAACAATCCTGGGAGGTAGGTGCTATTATAATCCCAACATTATAGATGTAGAAACTGAGGCAGGCAGAGATTAAGTGACTTGTCTAGAGTCATACAGTTAGTATGTATCTGAGGCCAGATATGAGCTCAGGTCTCCCTGACTCCAGATCCAGTATTTTATACATGCACCCCAGCTGCAAACATGCTTATATAATCAATGGCAATGAATACCACATCCTCCAAATTAATTATTTGTTCTCTCTCCTTCCCCATTCACTGCTCAGTGCTTTGGGAGAAACTATCTGATAAGCCAATTTACATTAAGATGATATTAGTTGAGAATAAATTGTAATAATGTATTACTCCATAAAGGAATGTTGAAATTTTGAAAGTAGCTGGACATAATTATGTCTTCACCTAACAGAATGAATCTCTAATGATGAAATTTCAGGCATGGGAGGTGGGATGTGGATATTAATAGACTCTTAGAGTAAGAAGAGATTTAAAAATCATCTAGTACAACTTATCAGAGGCACTTTACATTATCCATAATAACTGGTAGTTTGGGGAAGAAGCAGATGTCTCAGTGCTTCAAAATCTCATCTCCTCACCCACTATGAGTGATGACCTACTTTTTCTATATATAATGTCAGCCTGATTCTCACTTTCTCTTTAATAGTTGAAATTTAAATGATTTTTTTAAAAATCTATCACTTTCCCAAGTTTTTTTCCCCTGGGAAAATGTCTTGGTCCCACTGTGAACACTGTTAATCATTTAGAATTACAGTCAGTCTCAATCTCTTCCACTTAGTACTTGTTGGTCCCAGTGTATCTTTCTAATTTGTCTAATTTCTCTTCCACATGATATCTCTTAAAAAAAAAAAAAACTTTCCTGTTTCTCCTAATCTACTTTGCATTAGGCTAATCATCCCTAGTTCTTTTAATAGATTTTGTGCTGTTGTTCATTCATTGTGTCTTGTCCAACTCTTCATGACCCAATGGACAATAATACACTAGTCTCTTCTTATCTCCTAAAATCTGTCCAAGCTCATGTTCATTTCTTCCATGACAATATCTATCCATCTCATCCTCTTTCTATTTACTTCTCCTTTTGTCTTCAATCTCTCCCAACATCAAGGACTTTTCCAATGAATCCTGTCCTCTGGTTATGTGGCCAAAGTGAAGTCTCAGCCTCAGAATTTGTCTTTCCAATGAATCGTCAGAGTTAATTTCTTTACGTATTGACTAATTTGATCTCTTTGCTATACAAGGGACTCTCAAGTCTTCTCCTGCACCACAATTCAAAAGCATCAATTCTGTGGCACTAAGCTTCCCTTATAATCCAACTCTCACAACTACACATCACTATAAGAAAAAGTATAGCTTTCACTAAAAAGACTGTTGTCAGTAAGGTGGTGTCTCTGCTTTTTTTGTATGTTGTCCAGATTTGCCATAGCTTTCCTTCCAAGGAACAAGAGCCCTTTAATTTCATGGATGCAGTCACCATCTGCAGGAATCTTGGAACCCAAGAATATAAAATCTGACACTGCTTCCATTTCTCTTCCCTCTTTGCCAAGAAGTGATGAGAACAGTTGCCTTGATCTTCATTTTTTAATATTAAGCTTGAAGCCAAATTTTACATTCTCCTTTTTCACCCTCATCAAGAGACTTTAATTCTTCACTTTCTGCCACCAGAGTAGTATTATCTGCATCTCTAAGATTGTAGATATTTCTCCTGGCAAACTTAATTCCATCATTTGTATAATCCATCCTGGCATTTAGCATGATATAGTCTGCATATAAGTTAAGTAAATAAGGTGACATTACATGTTGTATTCCCAGTCTTAAACTAATCATTTATTCCATGTTCGGTTCTAATTGTTGTTTAATGATCCTCAGGAGAAAAGTAAGTTGATCTTGTACTTCCATCTCTTTGAGGACGTGCCACATTTTGTTGTAATCCATACAGTCAAAGGCTTTAATGTAGTTAATGAAGCAGAAATAGGTTATGTTTATTTTTTTTCTTTGAAACACCCTTTCTCTATAATCCAGTGAACATTGGCAGTTTGGTCACTAGTTCCTCTGTCTCTTCAAAAACCAGCCTGCACTTCTGGTAATTCTTGGTTCACATATTTCTGAAGCTTAGCTTGCATAATCTCAGGCATAACCTTGCTGGCAGGTCTGACAAGCACAACTGTTCAGTAATTTTAATATTCTTTGGCATTGCCCTTCTTTAGGACTGAGATGTAAACTGATCTTTTCCAATCCATTGTCTACTTGAGTTTTCCGAATTTGCTAATGTATTGAGTAGAGCACTTTCACATCTTTTAGGATTTTTAATAACTCAGCTGAAATCCCATCAGTTCGCCTACCCTTATTGTTAGCAGTGCTTTCTAAGTCCCACTTGGCTTCATTCTCCAGAATGTATAACTCTAGATCTGTAACCACACCATTGTGGTTACCAGTGATGCCAAGATGTTTCTAGTATAAATCCTCTGTATATTCTTGTCACCTTTTCTTAATCTCAAATTTTGCAATAAGAAGTTCATCATCTGAGCCCCAGTCAGCCACTCCAGGTCATTTTAGCTGACTTTATGGAGCTTCTTTACCTCTGTTTGCAAAGCAAACAATCAATCGGATTTTGATATTGACCATTTGGTAATTTTGATATGGACTATCTTGTGATGTCAATGTGTAGAGTTTGCTTTTGGGTTGTTGCAGGAGTGTTTGCCATAACCAGGGAGTTCTCTTGACAAAACTCTATTAGTCTCTGCCCTGCTTCATTTTGTACTACAAGACCAAACTTGTCTGTTACTCCAATTATCTTCTGATTTCCCACTTTAGCATTCCAGTCCCCTAGGATGAATGTGACCTCTTTTGTTGGTGTTATTTATTGAAGATGGAAGGTGCTGTGGGTCTTCATAGAACTGAACAATTTTTGCCTCTATAGCATCAGTGGTTGGAGCACAGAGTTGTATTATTGTAATGCTGAACAATTTCCCTTGAATCTGAATAGATATTATTCCATATTTTTAGATATACCTGCTTTTCTTATCCTTTTAATGACTATGAAGGCTACTCCATTTCTTCTAGGGGATTCTTGCTCACAGGAGCATATGTAATAATCACCTCAAGTAAATTCACCCATTCCCATCCATTTAAGTCCACTAACACCCGAGACGTCAATGTTCATATTTTCCATCTCCTCTTCGACCATATTCACTTTACTTTGTTTTATGGATCTTACATTCCAGGTTCCCTTGAAATATTGAGGCAGAGTAATATGAGGGATTAGATGAATGTAAAGCATTTGTTGTCTTCACTCCATGCAAAGTACTAAGTTAAGTGTAGTAGATTCAAATACACAAATGAGACAAATGCCACTCTCAAGGAGCTTACATTCTGATAGAGGCAACAATGCATATAAGGGAATGGTGGCCAAAGAAGAGAAAGTCTGTGAAATCAAAAGATGGTGAATAAAAGAGGGAAATCCATGAACACACTTTTCAGAGGCAATGATAGTAGCAAATGGGTGTATAGAGTGACAAGGTGGAAAATGAAAGGGTTAAAGATGATGCTCTATTGGGAGTTAAGTGTGAGGGGCTGAGTTCCTTCATCCCAATGGTGATTCCATTTGATAGGAAGAAAGGGTCATGAACTTAGTGTTGGAACACAGGTTCATATTACCTCTCGTATATTTATTAACTTTGTGGTGATAGGCTAATCACTTCTCCACCCTCACAGTGATATCATATAGGCTGTTCTTATTCAGTTAGAATTGAGCTAGATCAGAGGTGAAGTCCGTGCCAGCCCACAACACTCTCCAATATGACTTTAACCAGATTAAAAAATAATTGGCAAATATTTTTATTTAGGTTTAAATTTAAAAAACAAAACAAATGAAAATATAATAAATTATAGCTAACAATATATTGCAAAAAAAACTGTCACTATGTAGCCAGCAGGTGGCCAGTGCCATTTAATGACTATTTTAATTTGATTAAAATTAAATTTTAATTTTGGTGCTAGATGACCTCTGAGACAAGTTCTGATTCTAGGTTGCTTTGTTCATGTAACAATTTCCAAAAACCTTGCCTATAGACCTGGAGGCCTAGAAATATATGTTTTGCCTTTGTGTAGTTTTACTGGAGCCAACCAAGGGAAGGAAGAGAAGATCCCAGATTATCTCCCAATTTTGCTTGTTCTTATAAGTCGCTGTGTGATCTTAGGGCCCCTCCTCAATAAACGTGTGCTTCTTTACATGGCCATATCATTCATAACCCAACATACTGAAAGGATTTACATTTTGGTCCCAGTGATGGTCAACTTCTTGAGGACTATCCTAACAAAACACAGAGAGGTTTATTACCAGGGAGGCAGCACCCCTTAGTGAAGAATTAATAATTGACATTTATATAGCATTTGAAAGTTTTTAATAGCAATAATAACAGCTACTGCTTGTATAGAGCTTCAGGATTTATAAGGCATTTTACAAATACTATTTCATTTTATCCTCACAACAACTCTGAAAAGTAGATACTATTATGTGGCCATTGTAAAGATGAGGAAATCAAGGCAGACAAAATTTAAATGACTTTCCTAGGATCAATCAGTTATTAAGTGTCTGAGATAAGATTTGAACTCTGGTCTTACTAACTCCAGATCTAGCATTATATCTACTGTGCCACCTACTTTCCAAAGAATTTTCCATTATTTCCATATATTTCAAATCATTTCCAAATATTATATCCTAAGGTCCATTCTAGCTATAAATATATGATCACATGATTTATTTTGAGCCTCGCCCTGTTAGGAAGGAACTATAGATTTTATCAAAATTATTTTATAGATGAAGAAACTAAGACTGTAAAATTATAAGTGACTCACTCAGACTCACATGTCGGAGAGGGAATTTGAACTAAATCTTTCAATTGAATGAAAGCTCTTTGAAGGCAGGAACTTTTTCATATTTACATTTGTATCCCCTATACCTACCACTATGCTTGACATAAATGCTTTTTGATTTAGATTTAGATTTTAATTTGTTAATTGCTTAATCTCTAGCATTCAATTAATAATGTTCCTCAATTCTTTGAACAGAGGAAACAAATAAATAATCATCTTTATCTCAGACAAGCATGTCATGATCCAGATGAGTCATCTTTTTTCCAGAATATAAACTGTATCTTTGGAACGTGTCTCAGCTATGTTTTACCAGCTGCTTTAGTTCCTCCAACACAGGTAGTTTCTGATCTTCTCATTCACAAATAGGAAAATACATAGCAACTCAATAAATCTAAATGGATGGTGCTTGTTTATTTTTCCCTAATGTGCTTCCCCATTCTTTCTCTCCATCTCTCTCTCTCTCTCCCTTGCCTGTTTCCCAGACATTTTTGTGCTGATTGCTTCAGTGCCAGTGGTCGCTGTTGGAAACCAAGGCAATGTTCTCGCCACCTCGCTCCGGAGTTTACGGTTCCTACAGATCTTGCGCATGCTACGCATGGACAGAAGGGGTGGTACCTGGAAACTCCTGGGTTCTGCAATTTGTGCCCACAGCAAAGTAAGTCTTGGCAAGTCACTCACAACCCATCATTGCTAGCCCTATGCCAGGGAAATATATTCCCTACTCCCTTTTGCCTAGGGAAATCTTACTCATCCTTTAAAGTCTAATTCTAATGCCGTCTCCTACACAAACTTTCTCTTGGACAATACTAATGAATATTGTTTTTTATCATTTTTTAATTTTAATGTCATTTCCCCAAATACCAAGTATTTATTAATCTCTCCCTCACATTGAACAACTTTAAAAGATGTATACTAAATATACTAAAATATACTAAGTTGAACAAAATAAATTCCTGCATTAGGCATGTCCCCAAAGTATGTCTTATTCTGCACTAAAGTTCATCACTACTCTTGTCAGGAGATGGACATTATTCTTTAAATCAGTCCTCTAGAATCATGGTTTGCCACTGAATTGATATGAGTTCTATCACTGTTATTATTATGATCATTAACACCATTGTTAACACTCTAGGTCAGCAATGGTGAATGTTTTCGAGCTTGGGTGCCCAAACTGCAACTTCATGCTGCCTGTGAACCCCCTCTCCCAAATACATCTCCCCCTCATTACCCCAGAGAGTGAAGAAAGGAAGTGCTCTTTTAGGCCATCTGGAAAGAGGGACTGGGCATGCAAAAAATGTCCTCAGGCACTAGGAAGAGGTCAGATCAGCTTTCCCCCAACTCCTGTAGGATGGCAAATGTGCTGATACTTTGCCAACACTGCTCTAGGTGTATCAGGGAAAAAATTCTGGGGTGGGTACCATGGATCTTAGTGGAATCCCCATTGCCTACAATGGTGCCCTAAACATAAGAGGTGGATAGATGTTTCTCTACTGATTGATTGATTGATTGAGGATTCATGTTAAAACATGGACAGAAATTCCAAAGTTTTGAAGGTACAGATTGTTTAGGCTACACACCAGTGAAGGAAGTACAAACATTGATGACATCATAGATCTATCAAATACTATTATTGTCAGTATTGTTACTATTATTAGCTTCATTATTAGTATTTTTATTAATTCCCAGTCACTAACTGTGTTCTCCCTCAGACCTGACAAGGGTCTTTGTTTTGACTTAGCTAGTGCATTTATCATTTAATACTGTACCTTGTTAGTTACTTGTGTTTATATCTTATTTTCACTATGATCCTTGAAGACCAGGACAGTATCTTAACCAAAAGTTTTTGATTTTTCAGGACCCAACAAATTTCTTGGTACCTAAAGTGTATTTACTATTTATTGCATTTAGATCATTAAGAGTGAAGATTTAGAGTTAAAACAGACTAAGGATGCCATAGACTATACCTGCCTCATTTTATAGAGGAAAAAGCTGAATCACAAAAAAAGGTTAAGCCACTTGTCCAAGATCCCCAAATAGACAAAGACTATTCAAGGTTGTAGACTCAGTTTGCCGAATGAGGATCAGTGGGAGGAACTATGCCTATTTAAAGACCAGATTTAGAGAGGGAAATAGTATATGCAAGTATTGATCAAATGGTAGAGGGATTAGACATTCAATTTGGTCATAGGAGTAAGAACTAGGAGGATATTTAGATTTGATATCAGGGAAAAAAACTTTTCTAATATTTATAATTTTCCAAAAATGGAATGGATGGACTTGGGATACACTGGAATCTCCATTATAGAATATTTTAAATCACAAAGCTGGAAAACATTTTATGCAAATGTGGGGTATATTGTAGAGAAGTTTCCCTCTCCTCCTGCATCCTCACTCTCCATGTAAATTAGATTAGGTATCCTCTCCAGACTTTCTAAACTCTGAAATTCTGTGATTCTATGAAGTTTTTCATTATAATCAGATCATAGGCTCCTTGATATGGAGCTGGAAGTGCTTTAGAGGTCATCCAGCCAAACTCCCTCATTTTACAGATGAGTAGCTAACACCTGTTGAGATGAAACAACTTGCCCAAGGCCACAAAGACACTATGTGGTAGAACCAGGATTTGAACCAAATATTTTGCACTGTGAACCTGAGTGATTCTCACTTCATATTTGCTCTCCTGGATATAAATCCCAATAAGATGACTGAACAAAGGGGAAAACTGCAGGTATTTGGTTTCCCCATTGTATCAATTCTTTTGGCACCAGGATAAATTATAAAGATGATTTGTGAGAAAGAGGGGGAACAGATTTTTCTGCATGTGAGAAAAAGGGAATATCAGGAATAGCTATCTTGGAACTTAAAGGGTAAGGTAGGGGGACAAAATATGGAGCACTTCCTTGGGCTTTTTTCAATCATCACCTTCTTTTTCTGGGTCTGTTCCTCCTTCTACCTTCATCCTTTCCTTCAACTAAAAAGAGATGGCTGAAAGTTTCATCTCCAGACTTCACCTAAATACCAAAATAAATTTCCACTTTTAAAGCAGAAAATCAGCAACCCTGGTGAGACTCCAATTTTCCATGACATAAAAACCAATGACATCAGCTCTGAAGCTATTTAAGATTTGCCAGTGATGCTGACTTAACTCTTACATGATTAAGTACACCAAGAAAAATTTCAAATTGCCTTACATCTGTAGAAAGAAAAATATTTAAGGCATGGAAACACAATTTATTTTTTAAATAGTTACAAGAGAAAATCACTTTTAAGACAGCAAATTGGATCCCCACCCTCAGATTGAATCCATAAGCATTACAACTTAAAGTTTACTCTCTCCTTCCTCAAATTGCCTTATCCTGTGCTTCCTCCTACACATGATGTATCCACCCTTGAAGAGCTTGTAAGATTCCTGAGGGCAAGATCTGATTTGTTTTTGTCACTGTATGTGATTGTATGTTTGAAGGCTTTGAAAACAAAAAGATGACTCTATATTGACATTTTTGAATGGATGGGATAGAATTAATAGGTCTAGAAATATTGTGGTACAAAATAAAGTACAAGATATTTAAATTAAAAAGTGCTGAGCATGCAGGGGTCAAGTAACAAGTGTTTGTTAAATTACATTGAATTAATGTTTTTGTAGGGCATTATAGGGCAATTAGGTGACTCAGTGGATAGATTGTCAGGCCTTCAGTCAGAGAGACTCATCATCCTGAATTCAAATCTTGCCTCAGACACATACTAGCTATGGGACCCTGGGATAGTACTTTAACCCTGTTTGACTCAGTTTCCTCATTTGTAAAATGAGCTGGATAAGGAAATGGCAAATCACTCTAGTATCCTTGCCAAGAAAACCGAAACAAGGTTATGAAGAGCCAAACATGAATGAGATGATTGAACAACAACCATGTTTTTGTAATTAGGGAGTAACCAGTAGGACTTTATCTCAATAGGAAAGTAAGTCACTAATTTCACAAACCCTATGCTGTAGTGCCACAAGGTTGTATAGGTCCTACCAAAGGCGGGGAAGGCTGTTAGAGGTACAGAGGCACCCTGGACATCTCATCTAACTTTCTCTGGATTCCTTCAAATCTCAGCTCATGTCTTGACTTCTGAAGAAGGCCTTTCCTAGACCTAGCCCTTCCAACCTGAGATGTACATATAGTGATACCTAAAGGGATTACAGAGCCTGAAGAAGTCCAGAGAGTGACTATTTCTCTATTTAGAGGGCAGCTGGGTAGCTCAGTGAATTGAGAGATAGCTCTAGAGCCTAGGTTCAAATCTGGCCTCAGACACTTCCCAGCTGTGTGACCCTGGGCAAGTCACTTGACCCCCATTGCCTAGCCCTTACCATCTCTTCTCTCTTACTCTCACCAGCTTTTCCCCACCATTGATCTCCATTAATAAGGAAAGAGTCCCATGCTAAATGGTTTTGGGATTTGTGTAAATTAGGAATAACTAGTAGCTGGATCATAGAGTATTTAGGGTCCATGTACATGGAATAAAGTATAAAAAGTCTGAAGAGGTAGGGAAGAGGCTGTGAGGCGCTTTAAATGCAAAACGGAAATTATATAATTGATCCTAGAGGTAATACAAAGAAAGCCACTGGACACTCTATGAGATGGGGTGGGGAAGTCTAAAAATGTAGGAGGAGAGGAAGTGTGATATTGTCAGATTTTTGCCCTAAGAAAATCACTGCTGGCAACTGATTAGAGGATAAGTTGGGGTGGGCTAAGATCTGAGGCAGAGAAAACAATTGGACGCCATTGTGATAGTCCAGGTGTGAGACAATGAAGGCTTGCACCTGGGTGAGATGATTGAGAACAGGCAATTTGATCTGGCAATTAAGAGAGTATTGATAACTGTGAAAAGAAAAGCTTCCATTGAAGAAGTCTAAGAATCACATCAGAGAAGAAAAAGTCGACATGAGTAATTTAGATTAGTTCCCCCCCCCCCCACAGGAGTTTAATCAAGAAGGATTTAAGAGATAAAGTACAGTATCTAGGTTTGTCATCTTCAGTGTTCTTTTTTCTTCTAGTCACAAATAGATATCCCCATTTCTTGCTAATGTTAATCAATCAACCTGTACCCTTGATTCTCTCTCTCTCTCTCTCTCTCTCTCTCTCTCTCTCTCTCTCTCTCTCTCTCCCCCTCTCTCTCCCTTTCCCTCCTAGGGAATCATAAAGACCTGAATTTGAATCTTGCCTCAGATATATACAAGCTGTGTGACTCTGGACCAGTTATTTAAACTCTCAAAGCCTCACTTTTTTCCACATGTGTAAAGTATATAATAGTGCCTGCCTCAGGATTTTTGTGATTATCAAATAGAATAATATATGTAAAGCACTTTGCAAGGATTAAAGAGAGATGTAAATGTTAGCTAAAATTACTCTATGTCATCCAGCTATCTTTTTATTCCTCTCCCTTCACTGACAAACCTCTTAACAATATCTATACGACATGCCTTCCTTCTACCCAGGGAGGACTGGGTAGAACCTACCAGTCACCCTGCTTGCCACCCCTCTTCCTCCTGCTCCTGAACCCTACCATCTATTCTGGCCACTCTTCTGAACTCCAAACACACATTTCCAGCCCTGGTCATTAGAGGATAGCCCTTATGATTTAAAACAGGGCCATCTGAGAGCCTCCACCTGGAACCTGCTGAGGCAGACTCTTGTCAGAGAAAGAATACCAGAATTGAAGTCAGAGGACATGGTTTCAGATCCCAGCTCTCACATGCACTGTGTCTATATACACATACTTGTGTGAAGTTGGGCAGGTTGCCTTTTTGGGATCCAGATTCTTAATTTGTCAAATTCAGGTTTTCAATTAGAAGCCTTCTAGTATTAAATCATATGATGCTACATACAGTCTTCCCTGAAAACTCAACATATCGGAAATCATTACCCTTCCATTTAAACTTACTCCTTTTTCTCTGTCTGGTTTTTAGATGGTAGACCAACAGTCAGCTGCTATAGAGTATATACACAAAACTTTAGAGTTTGGTAAGCCTTACTAGAGATCTCAGTCCTCTAGCAGCCTGTTATTCCCTACCTCCCAGAAGGTGTGATTTATGCAAGCATTTAAGCAAGCCAGAGGATGAGGGAAAGGGTAATCCTTAACTGATGGAGAGGAGACAGAGTACACAAAAAGAACGATCATAAACTTAAAAACCTACATCTACACTTGTCATTTTTGTCCAGTGCCCCTGGTTTAGCTCCTTCGAACCAAACAGGAAGAATCAAACTCTTCTTCCAACATTCAAATACTCTTAAAAGTGCATTAGATTTGAAGTTGAGAAGATTAGAATTCAAATCCCAACCCAGGTACTAGCTAATTTTGCCTTTGTTGATTCTCAACGCAATGATTTCTGAACTTCTTCACATAAGAATATCCTCTAAATAGATAGGGTGATTCTCTGTCAACTACTTTTACACATCCTGCTTCTTTTAAGTAAGATATACACTTCCAGAATAGGACCTGAATAAAGGGTCATTAAAAATTTATCTTTGGAATAGAGAAAAAAGAATTATGAATCACTTCATCAGTATTTGACTTGCAAGTCACTATGATAGATGTTGGGCATATAAAGCCTTGATTTCAATGGACATCTAAGTGATGCATTGAATTGAGTGCTGGGTCTGAAGTTAATAAGATTTATCTTCTTGAGTTTATATCTAGCCTCAGACACTTCATAGCTGTGTGACTCTGGCAAGTCACTTTACCTTTTTTGCCTCATTTTCCTCATCTGTAAAAGGAGCTGGAAAAGGAATGACAAACCATTCCAGTGTCTTTGTCAAGGAAATTCCAAATGGGCAAAGAGTCAGACACAACTGAAACAAATGAACAACAAAAACCTAAATTTCAAGGAACTAACAAATTGGATTGAGGAGATAGCAGAAATTCATGAAACACTTCAATAATGGAAGAAAATAAAATGAAGAGCCAAATTGTGTAGCAGATAATATTTGGCAATAGAATAGTCAAGACGAGGTAAATCATTGAGGACAAGGGTAGTGGTGGAAGAATTTATTTTGAAGAAACATTAATTTTTTTAAAGTGGATTCACTTGTAAGTTTCATGTTAAAAGGAGTGAAGAAGGCATCTGAGGCAGAAGCCAAATCATGGAGGGTCTTAAATCCTAGGATGAAGCTTCTGGAATTTACCTTGTAAGCAGTATCAATCGACCAATATTTATTATGTGCCAGGCACTGCGCTAAGCACTAAGGGAGTCATTGTGGGTTCTATAGTATCAATTCACTAATGATTAAAAATTCTCCTAGACTGCTGACATTCTGAAAGAGACATGTTTAAATGGGTCGTTTTTATAGCAACAGAGAAGTGAAAACATTGAACTGTGGACAGTAATTTCCCATCAATTATTTGTGTTTTCAAAAGATGATGTCAGAAATGTGAGGGCTTGCTGAGATGTGTCAGCTTCCACACTGACTCTGAAGACAAACTATCGATTAGTAAATCAACCCCATTGTGTTCAAAAAGCAAACCTACTATTGAAGCTAATTTTCAACCAGATGCATTTCTAAAAATCCCAGCTTTAGCTAGTCCCATCAGGCAAAATTTTGAAGCAAAAGAAATCTCACCATAGGGACCCTTTTCCAATGATGGAAACACATTTTGAAAATCCAGTACTCTTAGAGAACAAAAGTATATTTACAGAACTGTGACTAATTTCAAAAGTATATGTTGTAAATGAGCGTAAAACCCTGTTCTGTCTGGGTCTAGGAAGAAATTGCTCACTTTAGGGGGTGTCTGGTTCTTTTCTGCTACTAAGCTATTAGTTGGTACATGGAAATGGACATTTAGAAATAAAGTCCTTTGGCAACCAAAGGCCAACTGCCTCATGCTGGAGGATCAGATAAATGTGAGGCAAGGCCTCTATTTTTCATGAAGGTGGGCAATGAAAATGTATACAACTGAGTGCAAATAAAGGGATTTAATGCAGCCCTGCTCTCCATGAACTTATAATAAAATCTTATAAATAAATGAATAAAAATAAATAAAAACTCATAATTGAAATCTTAATATCTAGAGCCCTAGATCAGAGCCTGTAGGAACTAGAAATGCTGCTAGGAAAAAGAAACTGAATTGGCTTTCTTCAGTAATGGAACAGCCAAGCCTGAAAGAATCAATAAATTTATTCTGGTTAGACCTAGGAATCAGAATGTAGGACCAGTATATGACAGTAGAGAAGGTCAGATTTCAGCCCAGTGTAAGAAGGATCATCTTGATAGTTATTCAGTAAAAGGGGGGCTGCTTTTATTTTCTGCATCATTAGAGGAATTCTTATAGAAGCTTGCTGTTTGAAGAAATTCCTGCTTCAGGTATGGGTTGCACTAGATGACCTCTGAAAATACCTTCCAACTCTGAGATGCTATGATTCTGGTTCTAACTCCTCTAAAGGTCCTAAATGTACTCTATAAAGTCTGCTATGGGACACTCTCAAAGGTGCTTGTCAAATTTTCAAGTGTCACAAAACTGAAATAATACATGACAGTTCATTAGATTGCAAGTTCTTTGAGGGCATGATGGTCTTTTTGATTCTTTTTTGTATGCCTAGAACTTAGCACGGTGATGGGCATAAGGAAGGCCTTTAATAAATATTAACTGACTGACTACCAAAGGTCTTGATAGATATGGAGTAGGATGAAATTCAATAGAAGTATGTGGGAAACCTTATACTTCGGTGTAAAATTCCAACTTCAGCAGTATGATATAGGTAGAATTTTTCTGAAAAAGATCTGATACTTTTTAATAAACTTTAGACTCAATATGATTCAGCAGAAAGATATAGCTGCTGATTAAATATAGACATATAAATATAGAGAGAATATCTATCTGTCTGCCTGTCCATCTATCTATCTACCTATCTGTCTGTCTCTGTCTGCTGTCCATCCATCCATCTGTAAATCCATCCATCTGTCATTCTATCTATCTGTCTATCTATCTATTCTATCTATCTATCTATCTATCCATCTATCTATCCATCTATCTATCTCTGTCTGTCTACCTATCTGTCTATCTATCTGTCTGTCTGTCTGTCTATCTTACCTGTCTATCTATATTCCATAATAGAGTCTGGGGTAAGGGTGATGCTGACATCTGAAAGGCACAACCCCTCCCTGTTTTAGTGTCCTACTTCTTTTACAAATAATTCATGAATCACTTTTGGGAAACAAAGTGGAGAATTAATCAAAGTTTCCCATTCTTGTTACTTCCTACATTTGCAGCAATTGCCCACTAAATGCATCGACTAACAATCATTCCAAAGGAAGAGATACCACACAGAGAAGGTATAGATCTTAATGGAGGATGGATTTTTCAGGCAGTCGATGACTCATGATTACTGGTGTTGAGATGAACAAGTTGTGGTATATGGTTGTATGGAATACTATTACATCATAAGGTACAATGAACAGAATGACTTCAGGAAAACCTGGAAAGACTTACATGAATTGATACAAAGTGAGCAGAGCCAAGAGAGTAGTGTATACAATTACCAAAAAAGTATACAATGATCAACTGTGAAAGAATAACCATAATCAGCAAAGAAAACCATAAGAAACTCATGAAGAAAATGCTACCCATAGAAAAAGAGGGACCTACTGGAATCTGAGTGAGAATCAAAAGATGCCATCTTCCACTATATATCCTTCATGCTACTTCTATTGTATGTGGAATGTGTCTTCTATCATGACATGAGAAATATGGAAATCTGTATTATATGAAAGTATGGGTGTAACCTATATCACACTATTCAAATACCTCAGGAAGGGGGAGGACGAGAGGGAGAATCTGAATTTAAAAATGTTTAAAAATTTGTCAAAAATTGTTTCTTCATATAACTGAAAAAATAAAAAACATTTAAAAAATAAATAAATAATAAATAAAAAGAAGAAATGTTCTCCTGGGGTATCTCTCAAGATGAGTCACTATCAGCTATGCGAGCACTTCAAAGACCTGTTACCTCAGATCAGTTAGTGGGGCAAAAGAGAAGACAAGTGGCAGTTCTTCAATTGTCTATTTAGAAGTTTTGAGTGCCAATTTTCAGAATGTCTCAGGAGGGTTAGAGCAACAGAGATGACTTTTTAGAAGTTATCTGGGCAGTACAGTTTCTTGCAATCCCAGATCATCAGGTTGAGGGGATTAACTGGGAAAACTACACTGGGATTCAGGGGGAAAAAGGCCTCTCGTTACCAATAAGAGGATGTACAACTGAATATAGTGTATATTAACTATATCTTCTTGAGCAAGTAAAATATATTCATTTACATTTTAAAATTTTCATTTTCATAAAATTTTCATTTGAATTTTAAACTTAAATTTTAAAATATATTCATATACATTTACATTACAGCAGTAGGGCAGTCTGGTTCATGCAAAAATCTTCATTTGCAGATATATCCTTTCCTAGAAGGAAGAGGCAGGATGGTGTAGTGCATAGAGAGCCATTCTCCAAGCAGGGCAAAAGCTGGTTCCAGTCTTACCTCTGATACATAGAGCCTGTGTGACCCTGAGAAAATTACGTAACCTCTTAATACTCTTGATGACTCTTCAAGATTCTACATTTCAGAAAAGATGCTGACTTCAGTGGTAGAGAAAAATGTCTTCAATGATGAATTTCCTATACTGATGAAAGCACAGGGTCAGTCCTATTTCCTTCCTGTCTTCTTTATGTAGATGATAAATAGGGATACAGAATTATGGGGATGAGGAGGTTCAGCGAGATAACACATAGTATAGAGAGCCAGGCTTAGAGATGGAAAGTCCTGGGTTCAAATCTATCCTCAGTTATTTCCTAGCTGTGTGACTCTGGGACAGTCACTTAACCCCTATTGCTGAGCCTTCACCACTGTTCTACTTTGGAATCATTCCACCTTATTGATTCTAAGAAAGAAGGTAAGAATGGGGAAAAAAAAAAGATTCAAGTGACCAGACAGCATGGAACACACTGCAGTAGTCAAAGTTATTTTGGCTCTATTATACTCTCCATTGAGGTTGTTCATTGGCTCATATCCCTAGGAGAAAACAAACCCTGCCTCTGACCATGCCAGAACATCAGAGGGCAGGGGAGGACAGTAGCAGCTGCCATAAAAAATATTGAATCTATAAGCTGAGCTAGACAGTTAGTTCCCTGATATTCCCCAGTTTGCTTCCTCACCTCCTATGGATTTCCCACCCTAAATCAAAGATCTTGTTCTTTTTTTCCTACTCATGCCAGCCCATTGGCTCGCATTTTCCCCTGGTACCATCCTTGCCCAGATTTTCTCCCTCTTGCCTAGACATCCTCTCCTCTGCCTCATATGAAGATTGTTCTTTCCCTATCGAGTGCTTGTTTAATTCCCTGAATAAATCAGTCCTGCCTCAAGTGGAATATCGTAGGATGCCAAGAGACTGTGATCTCTCATAGCTATGATCTCTAATCGCACTTTGCCAAGAGACTGATCTCTTATAAATTCTACCAAAATGGAAAAGATTCAGGTATATGCTCTGAACAGCAGTATGCTGGTAAATGTTTAACACTGGGATCTCTAAGGGGAAAATTTTGCTTTGGACCCATTTTTAAATTTAATCTGAACCATTAACATTTTCTCCATCACTTTCTAAAGTCTAGACAGTCAACAAAACAATAAAACAAGCCCATATTTTTGGTGTTTTCACCAATTGCTAAGATATAAATGCTCACACTGAGAATTCAACAATTGGCCTTATGGAGTCTAGCTGACTCTAGCCACATTCCTGTCTGTAACTCACTACTAGTCTGCCATATAAGGAATAAACAAAAGGAGTAGCAAATTTATGGGGAAAAGATAATGAACTTACTTTAACACATGTTGACTATGAGATGATGGTGGGGGTGGGGGTAGAATGTCAGACCCTATGATCTAGAGATACATTTCAGAGGCAATCTAGTACAGCATCTGAATTTAACAAAGGAAAAAGATGTAGCTGGGTGATTCATGGATAAAGAGCCAGACTTAGAGACAGGAGGTCCTAGGTTCAAATCTGCTTTCGATCCCCTCCTGGTTATGTGACCCTGGGCAGACCACTTAGTCCCCATTTGACTATTTCATGAATCTTAATGTGCTAGATCCATGAAAGTTATTATTATTCCTCCAAAACAGATTGTGAAGGGGACATCTGGGTGGCTCAATGGATTGAAAGCCAGGCCCAGAGATGGGAGGTCCTGGGTTCAAATGTGACCTCAGACACTTCCCACTGGTGTGATCCTGGGCAAGTCACTTAATCCCCATTAGCCCTTACCATTCTTCTTCCTTAGAACCAATACACAATATTGATTCCAAGATGCAAGGTAAGGGTTTTTTAAAAATAAAAAAGAAAAGAAAATGAATAAAATGGATTGAGATGACCTCTTTTTGACCCAGTTTGACCTAGCTTGAAATGGGCTAGGCAAGATCCTCTGCTACAAATGAAGGAAAACAATATGAAGAAAGAAATAAGTCAGAGAAAGGACCTGTGTCTGGGCACAAGATTTCTCCTGCCAGTTTATGCTCTGCTGCTGAAAGAGGTGGCAAGAATACAGAGCATGTCCAGATTCATGTAACTAAAGCTGTGGGAAGAAGATTGAACTTGGATTCAAAAGAGATCTGGTTTGAAATCCCACCAAACCTCCTGACTTTTCTGGGCTCTGGTTCTGCCATCTTTAGAGCAATAAAAATATAGAATTATGGCTTTGTCTTTCTTTGTATTCCCAGCACTTATATGATGCCTGGCACAAAGTAAGCACTTAATAAATGTTTGTTGGTAGACTGACTGACCTGCAATACTTAAAGATCAATGTGAAGAACTATGGGATATGTGCATGTGTGTCCACATATATTAATATGCATATCAATAGATAAATAGATGTGAATGTGTATCTGTGTAAACGCATGTGCTTATATATTTTTATCTAACTTATGTGTATATGCATATGTATGCATATATTTATGTTCATGTACATGTGTGAATACATATATAAACACATTGTTTTTCCTACCTTTTCCATTTCATTTGATTCTTGAAACACAGCAGTGAATTAAGTATTACTGGTCAGTGCATCAATAGATGTTTAATTATTTTTTATTTATTTACTAATCATGTTTTGTTTATTTATGAAGCACCAGACATTTATTAAAATCTGGAAAGATTTAGATATCTATCAGCTATAATTATTGAAACCTGAATATTTTAATGCTTCCTACCCCAAGAAGCCAACCAATTCATATGGCTAGTTCCTTTTTGTTATATTTCATATCATTGGATGAGCCCCCTATCATTGAAGGGAGCATCACATTTCTGTACAAACTCTAGTCCAGATCCTTAAGCCAGTGAAACTTGTCAGTGAAACTTACCACTGACCCTCTTATTTAGGGACAAGTCTTGTTCAAATCAAAGAAGACCTAACCTACTAAACCTGATCCCCTGATTGTTGGGTCCTATTTTCCTAAGATCCACTTTTCTGGCTGGAACTAAATCAGGGAGGAGGAGAAGTATTATGGCCCCCATCTTTAAAAAAAGAAATGTACAAGGAATTAATCAATAATTATGGTATTGCCAAAGATGACTAAGAAGACAGGTTCTTAACAAGGTAGGTTGTAGAAGTACAATTATTTCCATTTTATAAATGAAGAAATTAAGGTTCAGATAAGTCAAGTGATTTGCCCAAGATCACCCGGTGAGTAAGTGGTAAAGCTGGAAATGGAACCCAAGCCCTTTGGCACTTGTTTTGGCACTAGAAAGAGTGTCTTACCATGATACCTCATAGTTGTACTGGATACTATTATTCAAGCCCAAATCCAGGGTTGAGGAATTATAAAGTGGAATCTTTCTGGTCTCATTCTTTCCAGTGGCCATTCTCCTTCCCTCCCTAATGCAACACATTTGTTGTATACAGAAGCCAAAAGTAACCAATTTATCCTTTCTTTCAATTGCTTTCTTTTCCAGGAACTCATCACTGCCTGGTACATTGGATTCCTGACACTGATCCTTTCCTCATTTCTTGTCTACCTGGTGGAGAAAGATGTGCCTGAAATTGATGCTCAAGGAGTGGAGATGAAAGAGGAGTTTGAGACCTATGCCGATGCACTCTGGTGGGGCCTGGTCAGTCACTGTCCACATGGTTTCACTGGCAATAGCCAGGGGGCCAATGATGAAAGGAAACATGGTGGTTGAAATCAAGAAAAGATGATATGGGAAGGGATTTCCTTTTTGTTTTTCCTTGAACCAGCTAAAATCAGCTCTTACCTCCCACTTTAAATGGACCATCCTTGATAGGAAAAGATGTTTTGCCAACAACCACTATCATCAGTAAGGCAGAAATATGTCTTGTTTTTCCAGCAAAAGTGAGGATTTTTCACTGACTTATAAATCTGAAACCTTTTATAATCAAGGATATATGTTTTTAAGATATTGTAGTTTAATGGAAATCATGGTACAACAGGAGTCAAAAAATTTGCTGTTTATGTGCCATTTAGTTGTGTGACCCTCAACAATTCACATCATTCTTCTAAAAACCTCCTTTTCCTCCTTTGTAAAATGGGGATAAGAACACACTGCCTTCTCTATGGAATGGTTACAAGCAAAGGGATTTTATAGACCTCAAAGTAATATGTAAAGAGGAGCCTTTTTCTTATAGGTATCACTGATGTTCAGGCTAGCAGAGGTAAAAGGAGCCTTAAAAAATTATCTAATACAACCACATCAGTTTATAGATGAAGAAATGTAGGCCCAGATAAAGACCTTTGTCAGGTATCATAAAAGCACAGCTTTACAGCTGGAAGGCACTGTAGAGTCTTTCTGGTTCAGCTTATCATTTTACAGATATAGGAAACTGTCCCAAGGAGATTGTGACTTGCCCAGGGTCAGAGAGACATTAAAACCAAATTTGAACCCATGTCCTCTGCTACTAGATCACCCAATCTTATTGAGGTATATTCAGAAGCCATTGAAAAGAGAAGATTGCTGGCTGTTATTGAACTTTTCAACAAGGTGCAATTACCAATGGAATCTGAAATGAGCTAAAAAGAAAAGCTATCCTTTTGATTTTTTTTAAACTTTATTAAAGAGAAAACAACCAGAGTTTCCCCAACTCAAATTAACTATCTCCCTTACTACTCTGGATTTCCTCTGATTCAAAGTTTTTCTCCTAGACAGGATTGGTCCTTATATAGAACAATCACGTGCCTGGAAGTAGGGGGCGTGACCCCTTCTTAGCATGGGATTGGTCCAATTCAAGACCAATGGCATTCTGGGAAATGCAGTCCCTGGTCAGGATACATTTTAAAACCCACAAGACAGAATAAAAATATTTCTATAATGATGCACATTTATATAGCCCTTTCTTTATGACCTTGTGTGGAAACTATGATCACTTCCAATTTACAGCCCATGGAACTAAGACTCAGAGAGATTATAAACCCAGCCAGTAAGCGTCAGAGCCAGGGCTTACTACAATTCTGGGCAAATTGAACCCTTTATTCCTTGGACTCAACAAGCCATCCCTTAACTCTATGCATTCATACAGGTTATCCTCATACCTTGAATGGATGCCTTCCTCATTTCTCCTTATCCAAAGCCTGTTTTTTTTTTAAATTTAAGAGCCAACACAGGTGCCACCTCCCCTGCAAAACTTTCCTTGATTCCTCTCCCTGCTCCAAGCAACTCTCAGTTGAAGTTAAGTTTCCTAGAATCCGTTGTCTGGATCTTTCTTTGCCCCTATTGCCTTTTGCATTGTATTAAACATAGTCACATACATCTGTGAATCCCCACTAATGACTGCAAACTCCTTAAAAGCAAAGACTGTGTAACATTTCATCCTCGTATACCTCAGTCCCCAACCCAGTGATTTGCACTTACCCAGTAGTTAAGCAATTTTTTGCTGAATGGACAAGGTGATATTTTTGCTGGGTCTTTAGGCACAGCTTCAAGAATAGCACTTAATATGGAGGGAGGCATGTAAGGAAAGGTATAAAAATGGGAAACTGTGGAGTATTCTTGGGGCAAAGCAAATTGGCATTTTGTCTAGAGCAATGGGGATGGGAAATATCACAACTTTACTAATAAGCTGTGCTCTAAAAGTTCTATGACAAAGTGGTTTGGAACTTGGAATTCATTCTTTGTGATATATGTGGATATGCATAGTTGTTCATTTCAAGGCTGAACCCTAATCGAGTTAAAATGAGAAATCATCAAGAGGGGACCTCAAAGTTCAACCTTTCCAACTTTTATCTGAACAGGAATCTCCTCTATAATAACACTGACAAATAGTCATACATATTTCATATTTCCATTTTTGGAAAATGGAAATCATTTAAATCATTTGGAAAAATCATTTAAATACTATACACACATATCGCTAATGACATTTTTTAAAGTATGATAATAACCACACCTATATATCATTTTTCTCAAACTAGAATTATAAAGATTTAGATAAAACTAAGCCTCTTCAGGGTCACACAGCTAATATGCATGAAAGCTAGAACTTGAACCCTGATCTCTTGACTTCAAGTTGAACCCTCAACTACAACAGTTTTTCTCAAAATGATCCAAGAACCCTTGGCAGTCTCCAAGACTCATTCCCAGGATGTAGGAATTCACAATTATTTTCATGATAATAAGATGTTTTAATTTCTAATATGGCAAACATTGAGACATATGACCCACATAAACAAAAGCTCTTTGGAAGTGGGAAGTCAATAATTTTTAGGAGTATAAAGGAGTCCTGACCCCCCAAACCCAGTGGACTAGACCATGCTATTTCATATGTATATGTGTACAAATATGTATATATACATATATTTAAGATGCCATCTTCAAATCTCTTGGCACCCTAATGGGTTATCACAAATCACAAAGAAGTTGGCATCTGCATATAGGTATGCATATTAAATGTATAAATTATATGACTCTATAATATATATCACATATAATGTTACATTTGGTATATATTTGCATATATAGTATAAGCCACACACAGAGTCACAAACAACAGTGTGTTTATTTTTACATGTGAAGAGAGAGAAAAAGAAATAGGAAAGAGAGTACTCAAGGTAAAGATTAGAATCTACTTCTTTTCAGTTAATTGTGCAAAAGGAGAAAAGATCAAATGAGTTTGTTGGATTTGGAGGCACGTGTCAATCTGTCCATAGTGCTAAAAAGGGAAAGTTTGATGTAGATAATACCCTCTATGATTTATGTATAAGTATACATATATGCTCATACATGAATTTTGATCATTTAATAGATATGCATACACACAGCTATATACATCTGTATCTATGCACATATCTGCATGTGTGTCAAATATACCCTTATTAAATAGCTCCAATTATATTAAACAGTATATTGTCATTTTCAAGTGACCCTTAAAAGGGACCTTGCTGAGATCTGCAAAGTATCATGGTTTGTGTTGATTCTTCTTCAAAAGAGACAATAGATAAATACCTTTTTTAAAAAACCTTTTCTGGTGTCTTCTAGGGCATCTGTTTAAGATCCTTTTAAACAGACTTAAGAGCCTAGAAGCCCAATACATATACTGACCTGAAGGGTGGCATTTAGGAGAGTACCTTAAGCTTATCTCCCCTGTACTATATATACCATGACAGAATTGTTCTTTGTACAGATTACTCTGGCAACCATTGGTTATGGAGACAAGACCCCTAAAACCTGGGAAGGCCGTCTGATTGCAGCCACCTTTTCCCTAATTGGAGTTTCGTTTTTTGCTCTTCCAGCTGTAAGTATCATTTTAATCACAAGGTCACGTTTGTGGACCATTTTATAAAGACTGTCTCATTTGAAGCTGAAAGTATCCCAATAAGGTCAATAGTTTAAGGATTTTTTTTTACAGATAAGGAAACCAATGCTTAGAGGGGTTAAGTCACCTCCCCAAGGACACCCAACTAGTTAGTGGTACCTACTGTAATAAAACCTTTGGTCCTTAGTTACTCCAGGTGACGTTGTCTTCCATACTGGTATACTGACTAACAATGTCCAGGCAGAGATGCAAATAAAGGCAATGACATAGGCAAGGGTAAATACTAAATCAGTTGCTTCTAGGACTAAAGAAGTGATAACCCCTTGTCCTCTATCCTCATCCAACCCTATCTGACAGATTGTGATTAGTTCTGAGTGCCATGTCTGAAGAAGGACATTGATTGGAAATTTGGTGGATGGCACAGTCAATGATCCAGAGTTTTGAATTATAAAACTTGAAAGGACTAGCTAATAGTCAAAGTATATACACACACTCACTCTCTCTCTCCCTCCCCCTCTCTCTCTCTCCCTCTCTCTGTCTCTCTGTCTCTCTGTCTCTCTCTGTCTCTCTGTCTCTGTCTCTGTCTCTCTCTGTCTCTCTGTCTCTCTCTCTGTCTCTCTGTCTCTGTCTCTCTGTCTCTCTGTCTCTGTCTCTCTCTGTCTCTCTCTCTGTCTCTCTGTCTCTGTCTCTCTGTCTCTGTCTCTCTGTCTCTCTGTCTCTCTCTGTCTCTCTGTCTCTCTCTCTGTCTCTCTGTCTCTGTCTCTCTGTCTCTCTGTCTCTGTCTCTCTGTCTCTCTGTCTCTCTCTGTCTCTCTGTCTCTCTCTCTGTCTCTCTGTCTCTCTGTCTCTCTCTGTCTCTCTCTGTCTCTCTGTCTCTGTCTCTGTCTCTCTGTCTCTCTGTCTCTCTGTCTCTGTCTCTCTGTCTCTCTCTGTCTCTCTCTGTCTCTCTCTCTGTCTCTCTGTCTCTGTCTCTCTGCCTCTCTGTCTCTGTCTCTCTCTGTCTCTCTGTCTCTGTCTCTCTCTCTTTCTCTCTGTCTCTCTGTCTCTGTCTCTCTCTCTCTCTCACACACACACACACACATTTCACAGATTTAGGGAAATGAGGACCAAAAAAGTCAACTGACTTGACCAAAATTACACAGTTAATTAGCCATAGATCTAGAATTTGCACCCTGGCCCTCTGATTTACTATATTTTTGACTAGTAGCCAATGATAGACTTTATGTCTGTCCTCTGAGTGTCAACTTGGCAGTGTCACAGCATTAGCTGCCAGACCATATTGGATGAATATTTCAGCCATAGCAAGTTCCAGAGACCATATACTAAATCACAGAGGGCCTTCAATTTGCAATGATGGAGAATTCCCAGTAGAGGAGAGACAGCCTGGAAGAAAACTGAGGAGTTGAGGGATTGGAGGTCATGGTATGAATGAATAGTAGGGTTATATAAAGGAAAGCAGAGGAAGAGATGAAAAACAAATAAATTATGGTCCGATAAGGAGATTTCAGAATTCTTCAGCATGTAAGTAATGCATTGTGGGGGATGACAAGATCAAGGGCATGATTTTTTTGTGTGTATAGCTGAGTGGGGGAGGAAGAATAACTCATGGTGGGATTGATGAGTAAGAACTGGGAGGTTGAGTAAATGATGGAGAAACAATATGTGTCTTGAAGTCTCCTATTATAAAGGCAGGACAACAAGAGCTATAAAACAATGACAAAAGCAAAGCCTAGCATGAGAGAATAGCTGTTAAAAAAACAACAACAACTCTATGTCTCTATGTCCTGTGCCTCTGTCTCTGTCTCTTTTTCTCTAGCTACCTTTCTCTGTCTGTCTCTTTATCTTTGCCTCTTTTTCTCTGTCTTTCTTTCCCTGTCCTACCAAAATTACTTAGTATTTATTTTGCATATATTTTCTACTTCCTCCTTGGTGGGCATGTAGTCCTCATTCCCTGTGTTTAGAATGTAAATTTTCTTAGATTAAGAACTATATTTGCTTTTATTCCTATTTCCCCATAATAAAGGACAGAGGCTAGCACATAGAAAGTGCATACTAAGTATTTGCTGGATTGGATAGGAAAGACTTCATGGAGATGGTAGCATTTAATCTGAGTCTTAAGGAAAAGAAGAATTTCAACAAAAAAAAATGTAGTAGATTGTAGATGTGGTGGTGGAGGGGGACATAGCATGAATAAAAGATCAGATGTGGGAAACTAAGAAAGAGAATGGGAAAAATAAATAGTAACCCAATTATGGAATAAGGATTTTGTCCAAAACCCTTATTTTGCAGAGATTCAGAAAGAAAAATATATTTCCCCCAAAATATATGGGTAATGTATCTAGAATTTGAACTCATGCTGTCGGACTCTCACTCCAGTGTTCTTTCCACTATTCACAGCAGGCAACCAATTCTCTAAAAAATACTGTTTCATGTCTGTTTGTCCTGTATTTCATCCAGTCAGGAAGGTCAGAGGTCCAGAAGAGAGCTCTGAACTAAGCAGTTTTGAGGTGAATTTCATGGAACTCATACTATAAGAGTATAGTAGGCATGTGAAAAAAAAAAGGACAGAGAAAGACCTTATGAAGGGTGGGCAAATCTGGAAAGGATGAGTATGATGTAAAGTGTTCATAGAGATAATGCCATAAAGTCTAGGATTATCCCAGATAGTGAGGAAATAAAAGAGAATTTTGGAACAAGAAGAGATCCCTTTTCTTTTCCCCCCTCCTGGATCTGCCATCTTCCCAAACAGACATGCTTAAAGTTAATGCATAGACAAAAAAAAAATCTTTTTCCTCTTTCTTTTTTTAGGTAAGAGAGAGTAGATGATTAATGGCCTAAATGGATGTGACATACAACAATCATTCCTACTAATGCACACCTAACTGAGGATCAAATGCCTGATTTCCTTTGAGTCTTTTTGTTTACCTGGGGATATTTCCTCTTTGGAGTCTCCCAGGGAACCCAAACTATACAAATAATAATTAAAAAAAAAAGAACACTAGATTTGGAGCCAGAAAAACTGGGTTCAAAACCAACTCTCTTACCTAATGCTATCTGTGTGATTTTCTTCACCCTATGACGTACCTTAATGTTCTTCTCTGTAAAATGAAAGAATTGTACTAGATTACTGATGACCCTGCCAGCTTTAAGTCTATGATGCCCTAGTCCTGTGAATATTCAATCAAAAGCATTTTAGGGATCATAAAGCATGACTTTATATTGTCTGGGGCACTGTTATTGACACCCAGGGCTAAGGCAGCCATAGATTTGAAGTCAGGAAGTCAAATCCTGCCTTAGACACTTACAAGCTATGTGACAAGCCACTTGTCCTCTATCAGTCTCCATTTCCTCAACTATAAAATGGGAGTAATAATAGCACCTACCTCCCAGACCAGGGTTGCTATGAGGATAAAATATTTTTCAAGTACTTTCCAAAACCTCAGGTATTGTGTAAATGTTATTATTTACTTATTATTATTATAACTTTATGAATCCAAATCAATCAAAGCATATGCATTTTTAAGCTCCTACTATGTGCCAGGAATTGTGCTCATTACTGACAATACTAGGCCAAAAACAAGCAGAATGGTTGTCCGGAGTGCCCAGTGATCTGCTCTGATTGTGTCAATGTTCCTTTTAATCAGGGAATTCTTGGATCAGGGCTGGCTCTCAAGGTACAAGAACAACATCGACAGAAACATTTTGAGAAAAGAAGAAAACCAGCAGCTGAACTCATACAGGTTTGTTTGTTTTTCTGACTTTCTAAATGTAAAGATATGAGTTGAAGTCTTGGATGATCCAGGATGATACTATCCAGGTATTGTGTGTGCATGTGTGCGTGTGTGTGTGTGTGTGTGTGTGTGCGTGTGTGCGTTTACACACCAATGCTGGTGACTGCTGATTTCTATGAACCCCATCATAAACACATCCAAGGGAATAGAGAAGGACTTGGAATATACCATCAAAAATGTGATTGTTCCCAACAAGGTGATACAGAATTTTTCAATGACTTTGTCCTTTTTTAGTGTCTGAACCCAAGACCTCAGGTAGCTGCTGCTCCATTCAAGAAACAAGGCTTTTTCCCAGAAATGTTCATCAACAGAAGAGAGCACAACATGATAACAGAGCAGAAAGCTATGTAGGGAAGCAGATTCTCAAGAGCACTACTTTTGTGAAGAGTAGTCACATGTTATGAATAAAAATTGGTCTGGAGGCTCATCATCAGGTTTATAAGCATTTATTAGCACCCAGAGAGACAGATGGATAGATGGATGGATGGATAGATAGAGAGATTGATATAGATAAAAGATAGGTGGTCAGATTGAGGAATAGAGAGATGGATGGATGAAGAGATATAGCATTTGAGCAGGCATTAAGAAATGAAAAATGCTAATAGTCCATCTAGCATAACTCATTCCCCAATTTGAATTCCTTTGACTTGGGATTAATCCCATTCTGTGTGAGAAGTCTACTTTGGTATTAATGAAGTAGTTTGCAAATATAATAAAACTCATTTCCCCATTAGTGAGATTCTCATCTTCTTCCCCTATTAAATTCAGCTGAGCCTGAGAAGTGTTTGGAAAAATTGTAGACATATAAAAGTTTTAATATCCCAATAGCTTTTGACCAAAGAATGTCTTTCTCACAATCCCAATGTGGTAGGAAAGGAGTGTCTTACATTTCCACCAGAGGGTGCTCCTTCCTTTGAAAGTTGTTACAGAGTTGAGAAGGGCATGAAATCTTTAGGAAGCACTTTCTATCTCAATTTGGATAATGAGAAAGCAGAAAGTGGGACTTGATTATATTTAATCTTTCAATAACTAAGTTAAAACATTACCTCACTTCTCCCCCTCTCTCTAAGTTCATTATTTAAAGACTATGACCATCATTAGTGTAATTGAGCTTTGTTTAAGAATCACTATACATTAATTAATTAAGAAGCATTTATTATTGAACTTTTAACAATCACAGAATGTTTAAACTAGAAGCGACCTCAAAGGTTATCTAGTCTAACCCTCTTGTGTACAGATGGAAAAACTGAGGCCATAAGAGATATGACTTGTGCATCAAGTTATATGACTAGTTAAGTAGTAAATTGGGTGACATTATGCATACAGGATTGGACTAGGAGTTAGGAATGCCTGGCTTTATATCCTGTCTATTTATCCTAGCTCTGGGATCATGAAAGTCATTTGATTTTCCAATGCCCCCAAGGCACAGGTATCAAGCACTACAGACTGCAAGCTCCACCCCACAACCCAGCTGAGCTAGATTAAAACACAATTTGGAACAGTTTAACAAACTAAGCAAAAATACAATAAAACACAGAAAATGAATTGTACTGAAATATATTTTTAACACACACACAAACACAATTCAGGACTTCTTCATCCTAGAGAGTAGAAAAAGGAAGGAAGGAAGGAAGGAAGGAAGGAAGGAAGGAAGGAAGGAAGGAAGGAAGGAAGGAAGGAAGGAAGGAAGGAAGGAAGGAAGGAAGGAAGGAAGGAAGGAAGGAAGGAAGGAAAGAAGGAAGGAAGGAAGGGAGGAAGGAAGGGAGGGAGGGAGGAAGGGAAGGAAGGAAACATTATTTACAAGATACTAGGCAATATGCTAAATATAGGCACAAATATATTCATGTAAATGCATACAAAAAGGAGCCAGAAGAAGAGAAATGATAGTGTCACTATTCTATGGTCACACTAAATCTAAAGAGTTGGATTAAAGTTAGGGTATCATATTTTAGGAATAAAATTTACCATCGGGGTGGCATAATGTAAAGACTACTGAATTTCTGAGTCAGAAGACAAAGATTTGAATCTTGGCTTCAGTCCTTACTATCAATAACCTTAGAAAAATTATTTGACCTTTCTAATCTTTGGTTTCTTTCATCTCTGAAATTGTTTGGACAGAATGACTGCTAAGATCCCTTCCAATTCTAAAATTCTATGAAACTCCAAATTGGAGCATGTCCAGAAGAGAACAACCAAAATGTTAGAGAGGTCCAGTGAAGCAATGGAACATGAAGATTAGGGAAAGCAACTACATATAATGCTAAATCTGAAGACAGGGACATAGAGAAGACATAAGAAATACTTTCAAATATAAGTGCTCTCATAGGGAAGAAGCATTAAGCTTTTTCTATTTCATACTAGAGAGTAGAAACCAAGATGTGGGTGAATGTTTCAGTTGAGCATGTATTAGTTTACTATAAGAAGTTGTTGGGGGCAACTGGGTGACTCAGTAGATTAAGAGTCAGGTCTAGAGAAGGGAGGTCCTCTGTTTAAATCTGGCCTCAGACACTTCCCAGCTGTGTGACCCTGGGCAAGTCAATTGACCCCCATTGCCTAGCCCTTACCACTCTTGTGCCTTGGTACCAATACACAGTATTGATTCCAAAATGGAAGGTAAGGGTATAAAAAATATAAGTTGTCATCAAGTATTTAAGTTTTTTTCTACATGCTAGATACTCTACTGAGGACTGGAGATACAAAGAAAGGCAAATAGCATAGCCCTTATGGTCTTTGAGGGCATCACATTCTGATGGGGGAAAAAACATGCAAACAACTATATATACAGAGTAAATAGGAAATAACAAACTCAGGGCTCAAGTTGTTCAAACGTAGAATGGCTTGCCTCTGAAGGGAATAACTTCCTTCTTTTAGATGTCTTCAAAGCACAAGGTAAATTGTTACTTGTTGGGAGAAGGAGAAAAAGAACGGAATAAGCATCTATACAGTGCCTACTGATGGGCAGCTAGGTGCCCAGAGGATAGAGCACTGGACTTAGAATCAAGGAGACTAATCTTCAGGAATTCTAGTTTCAGACACTTTCTAGTTGTGTGGCCCTGGGTAAGCCACATAACCCTGTTTGACACAGTTTTCTCATCTGTAAAGTGAACTGGAGAAGAAAATGGCAAACCATTCCAGTATCTGCCAAGAAAATTCACAAATGAAGTCACAAAGAGTTGACAGGATTGAAACAACACAACAGTTCCTATTGCATGCTGAACATTGTGCTAAGCTCTTTATAAATATTAACTCATTTTATCCTCATTTCAAATGTGGGTTATATGAAACACTCATCTTTGCTTTCTTTTCTTCTTGTTCTCTTTCTCAGGCCGCATGGAGGTATTATGCAACTAATCCCAACAGGATTGATCTTGTAGCTACCTGGAGATTTTATGAATCCATTGTTTCTTTTCCATATTTCAGGCAAGTGGCATTTATTTTCCCCCTTGAATTTACAGGGTATGCCACTTCTTTCTGATGCTTATAGATTATGCTTTGATCCCTGGGTTAGCCAACTTCCTTTTGGCATTTCATTCTATGTGTATTGATCTCTGAATGGCTAAGAAGGTTAGGGAAAGGTTTAAATATACCTGAGTAGCAAGGTGGGGAAGATGGTCATTGCCATTAAATAATAACAATAACGACTATCATTTATATAGTGTTGTAAGCCTTGCAAAGTGCTTTATAAGTACTATCTCATTTTGTCCTAAAAAGAAGAGCATTTTGAGGTATTATTATTATTAAACCTATTTTTATAGATGAGAGAACTAGGGTAAAGAGATTGAGTTGATGGTCCTAGCCTTGATTCTATCTCATCCCTACTGATTATGTATTGTCAACCCTAACCTTATTCCTCCCATCCAGAACTTGTCATACATTCTGAAGATGCCTCACTATTTTTGGCTATGTCTCACCATGATTGATGACTCTTCATCTGCTCCAACTACATCTAGCCCATCCTAACTATGATTTCTCCACCCTGGCTACATCTCAACTACCCAGCCCTACTTGCTTGCCATCACTTTAGAATAAATAAGGAATGGACTGGGGGAGGGGGGGAGAATGGACAAAGAGAGAAAGGGAAAGAATAGGTAGTTTGTGAATCTAGTTATTGTTTGAGACCCACAAGAGAAGAGTTTAGCTAAAGCTTCCATCTATATATAAGGAGGGAAACCTACTTCCTCACTTTTACCAGGATTGAACACGGGTGAAAAGTTTATCCATTTCCTCTGTTAGAAAGCATTCTCCTAAATTTGTATTTGAAATTTTAATTAATCAGAAACCTAGAGTTGGAAAGAACTTTATAGGTAAGAAAAATAGACTTAGATCCACTTTAACTCTTGTAAAAATAAAGTGGAATGAACTGCAATGTCCAACTTCTGTCTTCTCTAAAAAAAGGCACTGGAAGGAGTTTCATGCTATACTCTCTAGCTCTCCAATCAAAGAAATAAATCAAGCAAGACCTCATTCATAGCATTTGAACATTTCTAAAGTGTCAATGTACACCCTGAAAATCGAACAGTTATCTGTCCCATCAACTCTAGCACACCTCCAGCTCTAGGTTTTCTAGTCATGCAATACTTTGATGGTCATTTTTGCACCACTTTTGGTGTGCAACTTCACACCAATCACACACGTGGACATTCCTTGCTCCATTATGGCTTCCTAATTATTTTTAGACTGTGGTGTTTTCCTTCAGAGTCATATACTATAGCCTCTCTAGAAGATATTAAAAAGTAGTCAACAGAGTCTTTATTTCCGAGAAAATCTTGTGGTTACTGAAAGTACCACGGAATTCCTGAAATGAAATCCAGCCTAATTCCTTCCTCCTATTAAGTGCAAGGCTAAATTCATTGTCCATTCTTGGCATCTGTATAAGATAAATGTACAAATGGGTCAGTCCCATTGCCAGAGGGGCTCCATAGAGAAGATGTCCTCTAAAAGTTCTTTTTGGCGGGTAATGTCGTACTAATTGCAGCAACAATTGAAACTTTGAAGAGCCTCTTAAATAAGACTGGAGTCAGTTGTCAACTGGAAAGTCAGCTTATCTCTGAGGCCATTGGTATACTACATGTATTTTGTTGGCATGTAATATGATTATGTAGATCATCATTTTGAAGATTTTGAGTTATCCAAAAATAGAAGTGAATGAAGAATGCCTCTGGTTCAGATGATGATATTCAGTTAAATGGATAGCCCAAAGATCCTAATTGATATGAATTAAAAAACAGGTTTAATAGTCAAATCTGATCTCAATCCCTGTCAAAAATGAGAAAACTGATATCAATGACAGCTATTCAAGAATATCTTGTTGGGTATTGAGTTCCCTTTAGCGATGTGCTGGAGCCAGCTCTAACCACCTTGTGAGCATTTTTATCTTCATTTCATTTCACACACGTTAACAATAACCACAAATCAAAGTTTAATTCATTGTCTTATTGATTGTCAAGGCTTGAGAAGTAAAAATAATGCAGATTCAATTTTAAAATGTGTGTGCATTCTTTTCTCCGCAGAGAGCCGGGTGGTTACGTATTTACTAGCATAGACCTGTATTACTCTATAAACAGTACTTGAGCACAGCAAGAGAGCAATAGAAAGTTCACAAGATTAAATCATTACCAGAATGGAGACGTAGTCATGTAGACCAACAACAACAAACAACAATAGTAATAGCTTTTATAGAGAAGTTAAAAAAATAAAACAAACTACCTATTTTCTATTTTAGTAACAACTCTAAGACAGAATAGCAAGCGGGGGCTGCTGAGTGTCTCACTGGATGGAGAGCCAGGCCTAGAGATGGGAGGTCCTGGGTTCAAATTTGACCTCGGACACTTCCCAGCTGTGTGACCCTGGGCAAATCACTTAGCCCCCATTGCCTAGCCTTTACCACTCTTCTGCCTTGGAATCAATACACAGTATTGATTCCAAGATGGAAGGTAAGGGTTTTTATTTTATTATTTTTTATTATTTTTATTATTTTATTTAAAAAACACTTTTATTATGCCAATCTTCTGTTCAAGGGGCTACAATGCATTTTCCCATATGAAATCAAAAGTCTTCTTTCTAGCATACAAACAGAGATATTGAAAAACCTGTAAAATAAGGGAGTTACATTGCTATGGCCTTACATTGCTTTCTTTCCTAAGAAAAGGACAGGAAAAGAAAAGAAAAAGGAAAGAAGAGGACATTCTCCTCTGATAATGTCATCCGTCTCAGGGCTAGTTAGATTCCATTTTGCCTCAGAAAGCGTGTGTCTTTCTCCCTTCTGCCTTTTTTAGGTTCCATTCACAAGCACAGAATCTCAGAGTTGGCAGAACCAACCTCAGAGACCATTCGTGTAGAATCTATAACTCTCTTGTGTATACGGTAGAATGTGGGAATAAGAATGTGACCGATTCCTAGGTCTCAGCATTGGATGCATCATGTGTTTGTGTTTCTCCATAAGTCCATATCTGTAGGTGTGTGCACCTGTTTGAGAATGTATATTTACATACTTCATAGAAAGTCTTCTTGCTAACAGATGTTCAATAATACTTTGTACCAGACATGGCTACTGTAAGACCAGGAACATCTTTCCATTCAACAGAAAACATTACTGTTGTTGTTTTTTTAAATAGGAAAGAAAAAGATCCCAAGAGTTATTCCCTTGGCAGCTATATTATGGCAAGAAAGCCCATTGAGGAAAGGGAGTCACTGAATTTCAGCATGTCTTTGTTATTGTTAAGAAAGAGGTTGGAGAGACTATCCAGATGTGTCCTTACATTTCTGAAGAGCCTCTGAAAGTCACTGGCTTGGACCTCTCTTCTGGAAAGGCAGCTAATTGGAGTCAATAATCAATTTAAAAGCAGCCATATCTTGGGGGCTACCAATACCCTGTCTATATTTTGTTGGCATTTTTTGTTATTCTGACTTAAAATATTAGAAGTGAAGAGGAACAAAGGTTTCTCATTCTGTATCCAGAACTAGAATGGGCCTTAGAATACAGAATATCAGAGCACCAAGTATCATGAAGATGCTAAAGATAGCTAGAAGGGTTCTGACCATGGACTCTTAAAGTGCAGAATGTAGAATGTAAGAGCTGGAAGAGATCTTAAAACATAGAATGTGAAAAGATGGAATATAGAGTTATAGAAGACCTCCAGCTATAGATGTTAGAGCTGGAAGGGATCTTAAAGTACCAAATATGGAATGACAAAACTGGAAGATCTTAGCACAGAGAATTTCAGAATATCAAATAGAGATTTAAGGGATAAATAGATTTTAGAACATAAAATTTTAGAACAGTAGAATGTTACAGCATAGGATTAGGCAAGTCACTTAACCTACCTGGGCCTCAGTTTTCTCACCTGTAAAAGGAAGGGTACTGGAAGAGATGATCTTTAGGATCCTTTCCACTTTTAAACCATACGTGTCTATTACCCTATGAAATGGAAGGGATCTTGGATCATAGAGTATAGGCTGCTAAAATTAAAGGGAGGTTCAAGGATCATTTGCTCCTTCTCTCATCTGATAGACCTGAGACCCTGACAGGGAAAACACTTGCACAAGGTCACCAGCTAGTGGAGGAGATTTAACTACAACCCAGTTTGTGTGATGATACAGTGCTTCTGGTCATAATAACAGGATTTATATAATTTTTAGTGGGTAGCTAGGGGACATAGCAGACAGAGCACCAAGCCAGAAGTCAGGAAGATTTACTTTCCTGAGTTTGAATCCTGTTTCAGATACTTACAAGATATATGACTGTAGGCAAGCCAATTAATCCTGTTTGCCTTAGTTTCCTCATCTGTAAAATTCTCTAGAGATGGAAATGGCAAGCCACTCTTGTACCTTTGTCAAGAAAACCCCAAACGGATTACAAAGAATCAGGCACAACTGAACAACAATAGCAACAAAATGCTTTTAAGGTTTTCAAAGGGCTTTATAAATATTGTTTCATTTATTCTGTGAATCAAGGAAATAGAGGGAGCAGCATAAGGATGTAAATCAACTTAAAATATGAATTGACCCTGCTCAAAACCATTATGATGATCAGTTCAAATCTAGGTTCTCTGTCTCTGGCTATAACATTTCTAAAATAGTCAAACAACCTTGGTGAGCATTGAATTAATTGTTTTGGCCATCAGCATGTTTTAATGTCCTACTATAATTAGCAGAGTTATCCAGTCATTTTGGGCAGTAGAATCCCCTCCCCCAAATCCTGATCCTTATAATTCAGGGACAATTTCATTCCCACCAAGTCCCCAGTTACCAAATGTATGAATGAGAAAAGAAATTATGAATGATGAAGAGGGCTAGGATTAAGGGGCAAAGGCCATCTGTTAAGAGGGTATCATGAGATACTGCCTAATGGGCAAGTCACTTTACCCCCATTGCCTATCCTTTGCCATTCTTCAATACTAAGACAGAAGATAAAGATTTAAGGGGGAAAAGAGGATATCATGGGGAATCTGCTCTGATAAGAAATAGATGGAGAAACTATCTTCCTCTTTGAAGGCAGGATATGGTCTTTATAAATCAGAGAATCTCTGAGCTGGAAAGAACCACAAGATTCAAGTTCAACCTCCCTCCAGAACAGATATCCTCCTCTACATTTCTTTAATGGGTTATCAGCCAGCTTCTCTTCCAGGGGTCTCATGTTGTTGTTGTTCAGCTCCTTTCCTTTCTGTTCAACTCTTGATGACCCCTTTTGGGGTTTTCTTGGTTAAGATACTGGAGTGGTTATGTCATTTCCTTCTCCAGCTCATTTTACTTTTGAGAAACTGAAGTAAACAGGGATAAGTGACTTCCCCAGGGTCACACAGCTAGTAATTATCTGAGACCAGATTTTAACTCATGATTCCAAACCCAGTGATCTATTCCCTGCCCAATCTAGCTACCCATGCTCTCACAAGGTAGCTTCATTTCACTCTGGAACAGCTCTAATTGTTTGGGAGATTTTCTTTATAATTAGCTAAGGTCAATATACCTGCCTACCTTTCCAGTAATGTCTACTCAGTACTCCTGCTTCTACTCTCTGGAGCCAACATGAATGAGTTTTACCCCATTTCTCTCCAAATATTTGAAGACATCTATCTGAAGAAGATATCTCTTGTCCAGGCTAAGTCTGTTTAGTCCCTTCAATGGATTCTTTACCATCCTCTGAATGCACCTAGCTTGTTAGTGTCCTTCCCAAGGTGTGGCATTCATGCCATATCACATTTTCATTTATATGCTATATATCTTTTAGTTTGTTTGTTCGCTTGATTTAAAAAAATGTATATATATATATATATATATATATATATATATATATATATATATATATATATATATATATACATACATCCTTAACAAATTCCAGCATATTTGACTTAGAATATAGTTTTAGTAGTTGGGTGAATTATTAAATATTATGTTATTCATATTATGAATTATGAATAAGAATAGTCAGTGCTACAGTGCTATAGAAATCCTAATTGTGGATTGAAAGGTTTTTTTGATTATTGGTATAAAACAGCTCATTCTTAATTTTGCTCCCTGCTATATATTGCCACAAAAACTAAGCCTTATTGCTGAATTTTTCTTGACTGTCATTAACAACATCTTAATGTTCACTTGGCATGGCATTTCTTTCTACTGATTATACACACAAACACAATCATACCCCCATACACACACTTATACATACGTCCAGAAGCACAAGGTGATAAAAAGAACACTCAATTTGAAATCAGAGGACATGGGTTTGAATCCCAGCTCTGACACTCATTATCTAGATAACCCGAGTCAAATCATATCACCACCATCACTATTATATTATTGATATAATTATGTAATGATATAATTACATGTGATGCATAATAATTTTGCATATTTAAAAATAATAAAATAATAGCTAAGATTTATATAGCACATTAACATTTATAAAATATTTCATATACATGATCTCATTGGAAGCCCCCTCCAATTATGTGAAATAGGTTCTATAATTAGCCCTATTTTACAGACAAGGAGATTGATGATGGGAGAGTAGAAGTGGCTTGCCAAGGGTCATCCAGCTAGTAAAGCCATAGTCTAAGTCACATAGTCTTGACTTTAACTCTGGTATGCTATTTTCTTTGCCATCTAGGTGGCTTTAATCTCCTTATGCTTCAGTTTGGATTGGATTAGTAAAGTCTTTTCTAGTTCTAAATCCTAAAACCTCATCCTTATTTCACCTGGAGAAAAGATTTGGTTTGTGGCAACGAGATTATGGAGATGTGGAAGGTGGGGGTGGGCACAATAGCACTCCTCATAAATATTAAAATTTCTCATATAGAAAAGTTCATAGATTGGTTTTGTGCAAATCCCTTAGGAAAAACTAGGACTGAAGGGCAAAAGTTATTGAGGAATATATTTCAACTCAAAATACAGAGAAATTTTTCTTAACTAGGATTAGAATACGCTTACAATTAGATTTAGAAATAGCCTGGATCATACATAAATGGCTACCTGGTGGAGATAAGTTGCTTGTTACTAAATCTTTTCAGAGAAAGGCTTGATATTTTTTTCAATTTTGCAAGGATCCTATAGAAATGGTTCAATCAGATGACCTTTGCCATAGTCCTTTCCTCTTGAGATTATACCTACACCTTAGCCATTTGCCCTGTAAGCAGATTGCAAGGAAACACAAAGTAATCAAATATACAAATGATGTTAAAACCATCCCAGGCAAAACTGAATCACTTTGATGATTCAGAAAATGCTCTTAAGACCACTGTTGTCATTATATGCAGGAGCAATGATTGTACTGGCAAGGGATGGAAATATTAGGAATGAGATATTTCCAATTAATAGAGTGCTAGGAAAGCCCAATTTTTCTATATCTGCCACTAAGCAATATGCAGTCATCCTCCATAAAGAAGACTTGATGAGGATAAAATCCCTTCTCTGACAAATTCCCGGGGAATCTGTATGGCTCAAGTAAAATCATTTAGCTTAAGCACTTTGCAAATCATAAGGCAGCTTGGATTGTTTTCATCCATCCATTCATCCAGTGACATGAGATGTTAGAGAACTAAATGTCTCCACTCCTTAAATCTTCCATTTGCCCTAAAATAAAATTTATTGCAAATTGCACAGAAGTGTTCCCAACATGAAGCTCTTGAAAGAAGAAAAACTAAATTCCCTTTAAAATATTAACTCCAGACTGTTATCTTACAAAAAAGAAGCCTTCATGACTTCTATAAACTTGCATATTATATTCATAATTTCAGTATAACTCATTTGTTATCTAATTTAGTTATCTCCTTCATATGTTAATTCTTCCCTCTCTCTTCCTTCCTCCCTTCCTTCCTGTACTTTCCTTTCCCTTCCTCTTCTCCTTTCATTTCTTCCTTAGCCCTTCCCTTCTTCCCTTCCCTTTTTCCCTCTTTTCTTCCTTTTCCCCAAATTCCTCCTTTGTTCCATTCTCTTTTCTCCTCTTCCTATTTATTCCTTCTCTCTCAATTCTTTCTTCCTAAAGACTTCCTTCCCTCTTATCCTCCTTTCCTCTCTCTTTGCCTTTCTTCCCTCTTTCCTTTCTTCTTTATTTCTTTCCTCTCTAGCTTTTCCTTGTACCTATTCCTCCATCCCTTTCTCCTTTGCACCCTTCTTTCCTTCCTCCCTTTCCTTCTCCTTTCTTTTTTCTTCCCTTCCCTCCTCACTCTCCTCCTTCCTTCTTTCTTTTCTTCCCCCTCTCTCCCTTCCTTTTTCTCATCTCAATTTGTTCTCTCTATTTAGCTCTCTTCCATCTATTCTTTCCTCACCAGCCTTTCTCTCCTCTCTTCCCTCTTCCTTCCTTCCTTCCATTAATTTCTCTCTTCCCTTCTTTCTCTTCCTTTTGCTTTTCTTTGTCTTTGTTCTTTTCATTCATCTTTAAAAATAACCCAGAAGGTTGCTTTGCTTTGAATGACATCAGCATCCCCAGTTGCCAAATTTTCATGGCCTTCATCAATAGAATGTGCATTAGAACATTTGCCTTCTGCTTCTATCGTCTTTGACTTTATACAGTAATCATTGCATCAAACAATGAATGCTTGATGCTGGGGAGAATCACTGAATGACTCATAGCTTTGGATATACGCACATTGCTAAGCCAGTGTTCCTTTTGCCTTAACCCTGCCTGACTCAGAAAATTTTGGATTAGGAAAGGAAAGAAAATATTTTAGTTATATCTTTTTCATTATGAGGATACAGATATTATCACAAGATTTAGATATGAAAAACTTGGGCTTGTTTAGTCCCATCTGGTCTTTTCTGACATGAAGAAACTGAGGTCCAAACTGAAAGTGACTTTCCTAGGGTCTCAGACATAAGTGCCTGGCCCTGCAAATTTTTTTCCTTTTTTGACCTATGTGGTCGCAAGTCTAAGAGCTCTGTGAATAAAGATAATATAGCACATTTGGACATGTTAAAGTTTATACAGAGTCAGCCTGTTACAGTGGAAGATCAGAAATGGTGAGCTCATAAGAAATGACAAACAATATGATTTCAGAAAAATCTGGAAAGACATCCATGAACTGATGCACAGTGAAATGAGCAGAACCAAATGAACACTGTACACAGTGACAACAAGATTTCTTCTTGAACAATTGCGAATGACCTACTAATTTTCAGCAATGCAATGATCCAAGACAATCCCTGAAACCCATGATGAAAAGTACCATCTGCCCTCTGAGAAAGAATGTCTGGAGTCTGGCTATAGTCTCAAACATGCTATATATCATTTTCTTTCTTCTCTTTTTTTAATTCATTTGAAATCTCTACCACAAAATGACTAATTTAGAAAAATATTTTGCTAGATTATACATGTAAAATCTATATCACATTGCTTACTCCCTCAAGCAGGGATGAGGGCAGGAAGGAAAGAAGTTGTTGTGGTGGGATTGTTTAAGGGTAGGTGACAAGAAGGAAACTTCTAAATATTTTAAGTTTATTGATGGAAAAGAAGAAGGAGGGTAACAAGGGAGAAGGACAATTTCTTATGTTATCCCCAAACTTAAATTCCTTTATTAATATCCTAATGGCTAACTTATCTAGGCTAAATAAGTTGTTTTCCCCCAAACAGAATCTCACAACTGAGTCCAGTAGATGAGCCAAGATCCCAGAGGTAATGTCCAAAGTAGGTCCAGCAGAGAAGTGGTTCCTCTTCTTCGCTCTTTTGTCCGGCTGACAGCAGCCAGTAAAAGCAGTTTTTCTCCTCTCAAGCTGGTATCTCACAAAGGGCCAGATAACTTGTGGAAAGAAGGAAATCACAACTACCTCCAAAACTTCCCTAGAAGTCTCTTTTGTTTTGTTTTTTTCAGTTGGGACCTTAGAATCTTGAGCCAGGCTCCCATGTGATTGTCTGTCACATGTCCCTGTCAATCAAATGCAGTTCATTTTGCAGAATCATTTTGAAATCTTCCTTTGCTTACTACAGAAGGGAGGAGGCACCAGAAGAAGGGAGAGAATTTGGAACTCAAAATTTTACAAAGTGAATGTTAAAAAATGCTTATGTTTAATAAGGAAAAAATAAAATATTGTTTAAAAAAAAAAGAGAGCTCTAATCTAGGCTCTGCCATTAACCAGTTGTGTAACCTTGAACAAATTATATCATTTCTATGTGCTTCAGTTCCCTCTTTTGCATAATTAGAAATTTGGACCTAATGAATTTCAAGTTCCTTATTTCCTTCTAGCTCAAACATTATATGACTAAATCAAATAATACAACATCCCATTTAAACTTTACTCCATTTTTTTCCCTCTCTCCTAGTTGGTTTCAAGGAACTAAGAATTGGTTAGTCAGATGATTGTATCCTTTCATTTCTCTTGTTTTTTTTTCTTTTTTCCTTTGTTCTGATTCACTATTCTTTTTCAGAACTTAAAGACAGGCAAACAAAACTACCCCCAAATGCCACCAAGTAAATCAATTCTACAGAGGACTTCAATGGCAAATATGATCTCTGTACTCTCTAAGGAAGAACATGTGCTTTCTTGGCCTTAGGTCTAGTCACTTTAAAATAATTTATTAGGGGCAGTTAGGTGGCTCAGTCGATTAAGAGTCAGGCCTAATGATGGGAGGTCCTAGGTTCAAATTTGTCCTTGGATATTTCCTAGTCCTCATGCCTTGAAACCTCACTGCCTTGGGACCAGTACACAGTATTGAATTGAAAATAGAAGATGCAGGTATTAAAAAACTACTTACTAACTGGTTGAGAGTTTAATAAAAGTAGATTGTAGCCAATTTTGCATAAAGAAATTTTAAAAGGGAAATTTAGTAGGAAAGGTATATAAAACTAATCATGGGCAGAAACTATTGATGTTTAATTGAGGGAAGAATGACTTTACACTTGATTCTCAGTGATTTAGAAGGAAGGATAAAAGCACTTTGTCCTATGTGGGAGGCACTGTGGTACAAAGAATTGAAAGGAAAAAAAAAGAGCCCTTGCCCTCAAAAAACCTATTTTATCAGCTCAGTCGCAAAGCTTTTAAGCCTGTTAGTTTATGAATTTCAGTGAGTCAGTTGAAAATTGCAGTATTGAATAAGGTTGAGCTAATAAGCCATCATTAACAAATTAATTCTGGGTAAATTTTACCCCAACATATAACCATCATTTATTATCTCATTTGATGCCCATGACTCTATAAAGTAGATACTATTATTATCCCTAGATATCTGGGCCACGAGTCAAGAAGACCTGAGTTCATATCTAGTTTCATACACTTACTATGTGATCTGAGCAAGTCACTTAACCCTGATTGCCTCAGTTTACTTATCTGCAAAATGAGCTGGAGAAGGAAATGGCAAACCACTTCAATATCTCTGCCAAGAAAATCCCAAATGGGTTAACAAAAAGTCAGACACAACCAAGAACAACTGAATAACTATTATCCTTTATCATGGGCAAAATTCAATGAAGGTTGGCTGAGGTACATTTTCTCTAAGCAAGATAATAATTTGTTAGCCAGGGTACTACCTGTTAAAGCAATCATTTTCTGCCTCAATTTAAATCAAAGACTCCCAGATCAAACTGAAGTTCCTTTTTATGAGCATAGAACAAAGACCAGAACAGGGTAGTGAGAAAATATGCATTTGGTTATAGAGTTGGCAACACCATGAGGTTGAAGACAATGTTATTGGTTACATAGCTGAGAAATGAGGAGCTTGGAAGTTGGGGATGTGGAACTAGTAACAATCCCGTCCTTCCCTTCTATTATAAGAAATGCTCAGTCAGATTATTTAAAGTTACACTTCAGGGCATAGTCAAGATGGTGGCATAGAGGCAACGAAAGTTCAGACCTCTGAAAACCCATCCTTACCAACTACAAACTAAATGCTCCTAGGGGCTGAAAATCAAACCTAACAACAGGACAGAGCCAAGGAACCCTCTTGCTGGACTCAACTCAAAAGATATGCTCCCCAAAAGCCTGAATTCGAGAACACTCAGGTTTAAGGGGAAGGAAGAAGGAAGGTCCCAGGACCCCTCCCCCACCTAGAGTGCTGAGCCTCCAGCAGTAGCTGGAACCCCTGGGTGGTCAAGGGTGCTGGTCTGGAGGGAGTACCTTGTGGGAAAAGCGGTGCCAAGATCAGAGTAACAAACAGGAGGTGGGGACACAGTTGGAGAAGAAGTGCAGAGTGGCCATCCTAGTTGCAGCTGCAGAGACACTCCATATTTTCCCCCTCCTGAGGTTTTTGGCCTCAGGGAACATCCAGCTCTGCAACTCAGCCAGGTTTAATCTCATCAAAGACTTCAAAGGGCAGGGAATCTCAAGCTCCAACAGCCCTCCCCCACATACTATGCTGAGAGATTTGCTGACTAAGCTCCAACAGAAAAGCCCAAAACCACAGATCAAACACAAAATGAGAGGAGCAAGAGTGCAGGAAACTACAGGGAGTAAATATGAAGGGGTAAATATGAGCACACAACAGAAAAAGGAAAAAAAAAGAAATTACAATTGACAGCTTCTATCCAGGCAATGAACAAAAAGCAAATGAAACAGAGAGGGATGAAGGAACACCAAGCAGAAAAACAGAAATTCCAGTGAATTGGATATAGGCTTTGGAAGAACTCAAAATACATTTCAAAACACAATTAAGAGAGGCTGAAGACAACTGGGAAAAGAACTTAAAAAGAAAGATAATTCATCTGGAAACAGAAAACAATGACATGAAAACCAAAATTAATCAGCTTGAAAATTAGGCAAAGGAGATGAAAGGTCAGAAGGAGAAGGATGACCAAAAAGCCAGAGATGAAATCCAGTCTTTAAAAACCAGAATACAACAATTAGAAACAAGCGATTTCACAAGGCAGCAGGACACTATAAAACAAAATCAAAAGTATGAAAAAATTGAGGAAAATATGAAGCACCTCATTCATAAAACAGAAGATTTAGAAAATCATTCCAGGGGAGACAACTTAAGAATCATTGGTCTACCAGAAGACCATGATAAATATAATAAAATATATTTTTATTAATTAAAATATTAAAAATAAATTTTATTTAATTTAAAATTAAATTAAATTATAAATTAAAAATTAATTAAAAATTAAAAATTAATTAATTAAAATAAAAAAATATAGTATGAACATCATACTATAGGAAAATATCCAAGAAAACTGCCCCAATATTCTAGAACAAGAAGGAAAAGTGGAGATTGCAAGAATGCATAGATCACCTCCTGTGCTTAATCCCCAACTGATAACACACAGGAATGTTATAGTCAAATTCAAGAACTATCAGACCAAGGAAAAAATATTACAAGCTCCTAAAAAGAAGTCATTTAGATAACAAGGAACTACAGTGAGGATAGCACAGGATCTGGCTGCCTCTACACTGAAGGACTGAAAGGCATGAAATATGATATTCTGGAAAGCAAGGGAACTAGGTCTACCAAAAAAAAAATCAACTACACAGCAAAACTGACTATATTCTTACAGGGGAAAGTATGGTCATTTAAAAAAAATGGAAGAATTCTAAGCATTTCTAAAGAAAAGACCAGACCTGAACAGAAAATTTGATGCCCAAACACAGAATGCAAGAGAATCATCAAAAGGTAATTAAGAAAGAGGGAAAAAAGCAAAGCAAGCAAAACAAAACTTAAGAGACCCAATAAGTTAAAATGATATGTATCCCTATAAGAAAAGAGGTTATTGGTAACTTAAAAAATTTTATTAACACCTGGGCAACTAGAAGAATTATCCTTAGAGGAAACAGTGACAAACTGTATAGGATGAAATACCAAGATATAAATATGTATGTAGATATATTTATGAATAAATACATATATACACATATATGTATATATACATATATATACAACTAGATATAAAAAGAGGTTAATACCAAAAGAAATGGGAAAAGAAACAAAATGGGGTAAATTTATATGTCACAAAGAATCACATGGTGGGATGGGGGGGAGAACATCAGTACACTGGAAGAGTAAAGAGGTTGGAGATAGGAAATACTCAATTCTTACATTCACTGAAATTGACTCAAAGGGGGAAGAACAATCAAATACCTTGGGGCAGAGAATTAATTTGCACCCTATAGGGAAGTAGAAGGGTAAAAAACGAACTGGTGGGGAGGGAAGCAGTACAAGGGAAGGAGAGGGTGTGGGGGTTGTTTAAAAAGACTGTATAAAAAATAAGAGGGGAATAAGAAGAGAGGGAGGTAGAAAGGGAAGTAAAATAAGAGTGGGAATTAGGGAGACTGATTAAAAACAAAGCATTGGTGTAGAAGGAAATAGTGAAAGAAGAAAAGGCAGAACTGGGAGTGGAAATCAAAATGCTGAGAAATACACAGCTGGTAATCATAACTCTGAATGTGACTGGAATGAACTCACCCATAAAACACAAATGAATAGTGGAGTGGATTAGAAACCAAAACCCTACCATATGCTGTCTACAAGAAACACACATGAGGAATGTAGACACACATAGGATAAAAGTAAGGGGATGGAGGCAAATCTATTGGGCATCAACTGATTAAAAGAAGACAGGAGTCGCAATCATGATATCTGACAAAGCCAAAGTAAAAATAGATCTAGTTAAAAGAGATAGGGAAGGTAATTACATCCTGATAAAAGGCAGTATAGACAATGAGGAAATATCAGCACTCAACATGTATGCACCAAATGGCATAGCATCCAAATTTCCAAAGGAGAAACTCGTAGCTCAAGGATGAAATAGGTAGAAAAAACTATACTAGTGGGAGACCTGAACCTACCTCTATAAGAACTAGATAAATCAAACCAAAAAATAAATTTAAAAGAGAAGTGAATGAAATCTTAGAAAAATTAGTAGATATGTGAAGAAAAATAAATGAGGACAAGAAGGAATATACCTTCTTTTCATCAGCATGTGGTACATTCACAAAGATTGACCATGTACTAAGGCATAAAAACACTGAAAACAAGCGCAAAAAAGCAGGAAATAATAAATGCAACTTTCTCAGATCACAATGCAATGAAAATAATAATTAGTATTGGTACATGGAGAGGCAAATCAAAAATTAATTGGAAATTAAACAATACCATTCTCCAAGATCAGCTAGTTAAAGAACAAATCATAAAAAAATTAATAACTTCATTGAAGAAAATGAAAATGATGAGACATCCTTTCAAAATATATGGGATGCAGCCAAAGCAGTACTCAGGGGGAAATTTATATCCTTGAGTTCATATATTAACAAATTAGGAATGACAGAGGTCAATGAATCGGGCATGCAAATTAAAAAACTAGTGAGTGAACAAATTAAAAATCTTCAGATGAAGACTAAATTAGAGATCCTAAAAATCAAAGGAGAAATTAATAAAATTGAAAGTCAAAGAACTATTGATTTAATAAATAAAACTAGAAGCTGGTACTTTGAAAAAACAAATAAAATAGACAAAGTACTGGTCAGTCTAATTAAAAAAAGGAAAGAAGAAAACCAAGCTGACAGTATCCAAGATGAAAAGGGAGACCTCACCTCTAAGGAAGAGGAAATTAAGGCAATCATTAAAAATTATTATGCCAAATTATATGGCAATAAATATGGCAATCTAGGTGATATAAATGAATATTTGCAAAAATATAAATTGCCCAGAGTAACAGAGGGAGAAATAGACTACCTAAACAACCCCATATCAGAAAAAGAAATTGAACAAGCCATCAAAGAACTCCCTAAGAAAAAATCCCCAGGTCCAGATGGATTCACAAATGAATTATATTCAACATTCAAAGAACAACTAATGCCAATATTATAAAAAACTATTTGACAAAATAAGCAAAGAAGGAGTTCTACCAAATTCCTTTTACAACACAAATATGGTTCTGATTTCAAAGCCATGAAGGTCAAAAACAGAAAAAGAAAACTACAGACCAATCTCCTTAATGAATATAGATGCAAAAATCTTAATTGGATACAAGCAAAAAGACCCCAACAAGTCATCACAACGGTTATTCACTATGATCAGGTAGGATTCATACTGGGAATGCAAGGATGGTTCAATATTAGGAAAACCATTCACATAATTGACCATATTAATAAGCAAACCAACAAAAATCACATGATTATCTCAATAGATACAGAAAAAGCCTTTGACAAAATACAACACCCATTCCTTTTGAAAACACTAGAAAGCATAGGAATAAAAGGGCCTTTCCTAAAAATAATAAACAGTATATAGCTAAAATCATCAGCAAACATCACCTGCAATGAGGATAAACTAGAAGCCTTCCCAATAAGTTCAGGAGTGAAACAAGGATACCCATTATCACCTCTATTATTTAACATTGTACTAGAAACACTAGCTGTAGCAATTAGAGAAGAAAAAGAAATTGAAGGTATTAAAATAGATAATGAGGAGCCCAACCTATCACTCTTTGCAGATGATATGATGATATAACTTAAAGAATCCTAGAGAATCAACTAAAAAGATACTTGAAAAAATCAACAACTTTAGCAAAGTTACAGGATACAAAATAAACCCACATAAGTTATCAGCATTTCTATAAATTACCAAGGCATCTCAGTAGCAAGAATTAGAAAGAGAAATTCCATTTAAAATCACCCTAGACAATATAAAATACTTGGGAATCTGTCTGCTGAGACAAACATAGGAACTATATGAACACAACTACAAAATACTCTCCACACAATTGAAACTAGATCTAAACAATTATAAAAACATCGATTGCTCATGGGTAGGACAAACAAACATAATAAAAGTGACAATCCTACCCAAATTAATTTACTTATTTAGTGTCATACCCATTGAACCACCAAAAAACTTTCACCGAATTAATATAAAAAAGTTCATTTGGAAGAACAAAAAATCAAGGATATCTAGGGAAATCGTGAAAAAAATCCAATGGAAGGAGACCTTGCAGTCCCAGATCTCAAACTATACTATAAGGCAGTGGTCATCAAAACAATTTGGTACTGGCTAAGAGACAGAAAGGAGGATCAGTGGAATAGACTAGAGATAAGTGACCTCAGCAAAACAGTCTATGATAATCCCAAAGATCCCAGCTTTGGGGATCAAAATCCACTATTTGATAAAAAGTGCTGGGAAAATTGGAGGGCAGTATGGGAGAGATTAGGTTTGGATCAACACCCTACACAAAGATAAACTCAGAATGGGTGAATGGCTTGAATATAAAGAAAGAAACAATAAGTAAATTAGGTGAACACAGATTAGTATACATGTCAGATCTTTGGGAAAGGAAAGATTTTAAAACCAAGGAAGAGCTAGAAAAAAATCACAAAATGTAAAATCAATAATTTTGATTACATCAAATTAAAAAGGTTTTGTACAAACAAAACCAATGCAACCTAAATTAGAAGGCAAGCAAAAAATTGGGAAACAATCTTCATAACAAAAACCTCTGACAAAGGTCTAATTACTCAAATTTATAAAGAGCTAAATAAATAGTAAAAAAAAAATCAAGCCATTCTCCAATTGATAAATGTGTAAGGGATGTGAATAGGCAAATTTCAGTTAAAGAAATCAAAAGTATTAATAAGTACATGAAAAAGTGTTCTAAATCTCTTATAATCAGAGAGATGCAAATCAAAACAACTCTGAGATATCACCTCACACCAAGCAGATTGGCTAAAATGACAGCAATGGAAAGTAATGAATTCTGGAGGGGATGTAGCAAAGTTGGGACATTAATTCATTGCTGGTGGAGTTGTGAATTGATCCAACCATTATGGAGGGCAACTTGGAACTATGCCCAAAGGGCGATAAAAGACTGTCTGCCCTTTGACCCAGCCATAGCACTGCTGAGTTTGTACCCCAAAGAGATAATAAGGAAAAAGACTTGTACTAGAATATTCATGGCTGTGCTCTTTGTGGTGGCAAAAAAAAAAATTGGAAAATGAGGGGATACCCTCCAATTGGGAAATGACTGAACAAATTGTGGTATCTGTTGGTGATGGAATACTATTGTGCTCAAAGGAATAAAGTGGAGGAATTCCATGGGAACTGGAATGACCTCCAGGAAGTTATGCAGAGTGAGAGAAGAACCTGGAGAACATTGTACACAGAGACTGATACACTGTGGTACAATCAAATGTAATGGATTTCTCCATTAGTGACAATGCAGTGATCCTGAACAACTCAGAGGGATTTACGAGAAAGAACACTATCCACATTCAGAGGAAACACTGTGGTAGTAGAAACACAGAAGAAAAACAACTGCTTGATTACATGGGTCGAGGGGATATGGCTGGGGATGTAGACTCTAAATCAACATCCTAATGTAAACACCAACAACATGGAAATAGGTTTTGATCAAGAACACATATAATACCCAATGGAATTGCTTTTCAGCTGCAGGAAGGGTAGGGGGAGGGAAGGGAGGGAAAGAATATGATTCTTGTAACCAAGGAATAATGTTCTAAATTGACTAAATAAATAAATTAATTTTTAAAAAGAAGAAATGGTCATTTTTACAGTCTATCTACAAGTTTAGAGATAGTGAGCTAGTCTTCTTTGTATGACAAATCAGACAATCCTGAAGAATAACTTGGTAGGATAAAGATACTAGACCAGACTCTCTGTGTCCATCCACATTCCCAAGGATCAAATTTTCTTGAGCCAAGAATAGAGCAGTGATTCAAAAGAGAATAGAATTTCTAAATATAATTTATTATATATAAACTGAATTTTTGAAATATCTTCAGAAACAAAGAACCATTGGTACTTATAGGACAAAATTAATAAACTTTAAATAGAATTAATTAAAAATGATATAGAATCAACTGTCTTCTCACTCTATTATAAAGATGAGGAAACTGAGGCTGAGAGGTTAAATGGCTTATAATATCTCACAGACAGTATCTAAAGCAGAACTTGAACTAGGGTTTTCCTGACTTTAAGCACAGCACTCCCTCCTTTGCATCACCCAAAAACCTCTTATCCCAAGTTATTCTGAATATTTGAAAGCTGTCATGTGGAAGAAGTATTTGACTAGTTTTCCTTGGCCCTCGAAAGAAGAAATAAGAGAAATAGATGGAGGTCTGAGGGGGACATATTTTAGCTTAGTCTAAGGAAATACTCTCTCCTAAGTTGGAGGAACCTTCTAGATAAATAGCTTGTTACCAGTAGTATCCTGTTAAGCAAGGGCAGGATGAACACCTCAGTGCAACTCAAGGAACACTTCTTAAGTGCCTGTGTAAGGTGCTTGGACTACAAAGGCAAAAATAAAACTTTGCTTGCCTACAAAGAGTTTACATTTTACTGGAAGGGTAAATATGGTCTTGATGTGGATAAGACATAGGGGTATGTGAGTGTTATTTTCAATCATATGAAGTGTTCTCATGTAAAATGATAATAGTAGCTGACATTTATAAGGCAATTTGATAATAAAGTCTAAAGAAAAGCTCAATTTCAGAGCATGACCTAGAGTTAGTCTAGATTCACACGAATATATAATACAGGTATCAGAAGGTGCTTCTGTCTTTCTTTTGGTACTTACAATTCAGTGTATGTACAAAACCAAGCTAACTTCATCCAAAAACGTATCTTTCCCTTCCCATCTTCTCCATCAGTGAGTCAATAATCATTTATTAGTCATTTATTATGTGCCAGACACCTTGCTAAATGCTGGGGATGTGAAGAAAAGCAGAAAAGAGATCTTGGCCTCAAGGAGCTGACAATCATTAAACTTTTTATATACATGACACATGCAGTATAAATGGCAACTAGGTTGCACAGTGAATAGGACATAGGGCTTGGTAGCAGGAAAGCCTGAGATCAAATCCTGCCTAAAACAAATATCTAAATTTACTAGCTATTTGCTATTGGGTAAGTCATTTAACTTATACCTGCCTCAGTTTCCTTATCTATACAATGGAGATAATAATACCTCCCAGGGATGTTCTGATGATCAAATGTAATAATATTTGCTTTTATATAATATTTCCCAATTATATATATAAAATAATTTAACATTCATTTTCTAAAAACTTAAATTCCAAATTTTCTTCCTCCTTTCCTTTCCTCCCCTCTCCCTAAGATTAAAAGCAATTTGATCTAGGTTATACTTGTGTGATCATGTAAAATGTGTAGAAGAACACTCATATTAAAAAAAATAAAGAAAAGAAAGTGAAAATAGGATGTTTCAATCAGCATTCAGCTCCATGAGTTCTTTCTCTGAAAGATGGATAGAATTTTTGTCATAAGTCCTTTGGAATTATCTTAGATCACATATTAATGAGAATAACAAAGTCATTCATAGTTGATCATTAAATAATATTTGTAATGCACTTTGTGAACCTTCAAATACTACATAAATGCTAGCTATTATTAAATTCAGGAAAGCTCAGAGAGAGGAAGGGCAGAGACTGGGAAGACCTCATTCTTTTCTCTATCCCATCATCTTCTGGTCTCCCCATTTTTCTCTCTTCCCTCTAATAAAGAGATCAAGGTTGGGAAAAATTATTCAGAGAGCTAATGCCATAAGGTGAAAAGGGCTCTGGATTTGAAATTGAGTGAAACCTGAGTTCAAATGCCAACTACCTAGCTCATATGATACTGAGCAAGTTTCTTCTCTCTAAGCCTCAGTTTCCTCATCAGTGCATGGACATAAAAAATGTTCATCTTACCTTTCTCATAGGCTTCTATGGAAAAGTGTCACATGGGGAAAGCTAACTGACTCAGTGGATTGAAATCCAGGCTTAGAGATGGGAGTTCCTGGGTTCAAATCAGGCTTCAGACACTTCCTAGTTTTGTGACTCTGGCATATCACTTAACCCCCATTGCCTGAAAATGTGTTATAGAAATTGATGGGGGAGGCCACTCAAACTGTCTTTCCTGCCTTTATTTCATTACACCAAACCCGTTCTCCTTTACCCTGCCCTGCTTTCAGTTTTCCTATCTTTTGACAGAAAAACTATAGCCTGTTCTGAATGGGAGGTGGGGAAGGAAGAAGTCTCAACAATGGCAACTGTTCTAAGCTATACTCACCTTTGTTTCCCTCTTCTTTTCTTTACAGAAAAGAGCAGTTGGAGGCAGCAGCCAGGTAAGTGTTCCTTATTACTCAATTCCTTCAAGTCACGTCAAAAAGCATTTATTAAAGCATCTACTATGTGCCAGGCATTATTCTAAATACTGCAAATGCAAAGAAAGACAGAAAACAGTCTCTGCCTCCAAGGAGTTCACAATCTAATGGGAAGACATCCTGTAAACAACTAGGTTCAAACAAGATATAGATAGAGTTAAATATACATAATTTCAAAAGGCACTCCCATTGAAGTGAATCATGATTCTGTCCTCCCACCTTCCCTTCCTTCCTTCCTTCATTTTTCCTTCCTTTCATCCTTCCTTCCTTACCTCCTTCTTTCCTTCCTTCCTTCTTTCCCTCCTTCCTTTTCTTTCTTTTTTCCTTCCTTTTATCTTTTTCTCCTTCCTTCCTTCCTTCCTTCCTTCCTTCCTTCCTTCCTTCCTTCCTTCCTTCCTTCCTATCAGGGTCCCAAGTCACCAAGATCCTGCCTACAGGCAAGCATACTATAGCTAAATGGACTTCAGTTGTCCACATGAAATTGTTAGCTGCAAGTCTTGTTGGCTTCAATGATTACTCTGATATTTTGTGTTGGGTCCCCTTGTGCTATCAAATGTCAACTAATAAGCTAAATTTGAAAGATTTAGAAACATTTTATTTCCTTGCATAATACCTTTTATTTATTCTGGGTTTCCAGAGTATAAAATAAACATATTCACAAAACAAATTATTTCTATAGATAATGTATTTATTTCCATACATCAAGTAATTAAAATTATATCTATGAATATATAAAGAATCTGTGCTTCTATTAGAATAAAGATTTTCCTTGCATGAATTCCTTCTAATAATCCAGATGTGGCAACCTGTCTCTAATTTAGTAAGTCCTAGAGTATTGCTTTAGGCACCTTGTGGTTAAATAATGTTCCTGGTGTCAGATGAAAAATAAGTATCAAAAGTGGAATTTGTATCCAGGCCTTCCTCACTCCAACTAGAATACTATATACTATAATATATACCTCTAAAATAAAAATTGAGTAAATTTCTAAACAATTCCTTGTAAATCATATCCACAAATTATGAAGTCCTTCTTCATCTTCAGTCCTTCTAAGCCTCCTAGGAACCTCTAAAATCTTGGTTTGGCATTCAAAGCCTTCATTCTCTTAAAAGAAGAATAATCATATCTTGAAAGCTCAGACTTTTCACAAGAAGTAGCATCAGTCCTAGGATCCTGCAAGCTATTCATATTCATCATTTTTGACAGAGGTTTCATAAATAGACAAACAAATAAAGCATTCATTAAGCATTTACTGTATGCCAGTGAAGTAGGTAGGAAGGAATATTCCAATATGGTTACATCTGTCTTTTCTATAAGTAGGTACTCTGTCCTTACTCAAGAGATCAGTCAATCAATATAAATAAAGATGGTAAGGATAACAGAAGAGAAAACTCCAATTCCAACCATAAATCTTACACTAAATATCCTCTTCTCTCAACCTTAGTTATACCTAGGGAGCAGCAGAAAATGGGGCCAGAAATTTTTCTAGTTACATACTTTTTATACCAACAAGTTTAAAAGGTATTGAGAGATTTTTTTTAATATTAAAATTTTTTTAAACTTATTCATTAAAAGTTAGGAAGGACATTTGAAAATATTTAATTCAATCCTCTCACTAAAAAAATGAGGAAACTGAGGTTTAGAGAAGTTAAGTCACACATATAGGTTGGCAGTAGCTTAGTATTCAAACTCAGATCCTGTGAGTCTAAGTACAATGGACCACTGAGCTGTCTGAGAACAATGATAAGTGATTTGTCCATCATTATGAAGAGAATATGCCATATTTAAGAGAACCCAGATCTTCCTAGCTCCAAGACACTCTACCTGCTATACCACTTTTCATCTTGGAACAAGTACTATCTCCATCTTACTGATGAAGAAAATTACTCAGAAAGACTAGGATTTGGATGGGTCACTCAGTTTACTGGTCTTGGATCCAGATATCCTGCTTTTTAAGTAAACCACCAATATGTCTCTCATTGGTATGTTGAGGCTTATCCAATTCACTGACTTTTCTCTGCTTTGATTGATTCATATGATGACAAAGAAACCTGGAATGAGTCTCTAATAACCTTAAAGTCCTGGAATAAAAAATAAAGGGTCATGGTAAGGAGTACTTTCCTCTCTTCTTCTGTCTAAAGATTGTGACTTTGGAAGATAAAGGAGGATATGATCTATGAGACATGGGAGGTGAATGACTAATTCCAAAATAGTTTCAGAGAATGGGATTTAGATCTCTGCATGATAACTTGAACTCCCAGAATGATGGACCTCAATAAAAGATATAGTTAAATATTTCAAGGGGACTAAGAATAATTGGTTTGATAATAAATGACTTGTTAAATTGATCAGGAGAATATCAAGCTGATATTTGAGTTTTGAGAGGAGGTGAGAGAAGAGAAATGCCTCAATAAACTGAAATCAATCATTATGGAAGATGACATGCCCTATCCACTTCCTAGTTTTGTGACCATTGGCAAATCACTTTACCCCCATTGCCCAGCCCTTCCTGTTCTTCTGCCTTAGAGCCAATGGAATAAGAAGAAGAAGGAAAAAAGGAGGAGGAGGAAGATGAGGAAGAGGAGTATGCTGGAAAACGTACTGTTTTCTACAAGAGAAATTTATAGTAAAAATGATAGGAAACAATACTCTTGACATGAGATAGTGATATATTAATGCAAAGATTATGGTTCACAAAGTTAGCTTAGCATTTTTATACATGGAGTAAATGCATCTTTATAGCTATCACCAAGACTTTATTGGATAAGGCCCATTACTGCAATGTTGGGAGAAGAGAAGAATGTTTTATTTTTTAAAAAATCTAAAAGAAGGCATGGAAGAATTGTGCTAAATGTCAAAAAGATAATCACCTTTAATGGGAATCAGAAAATATGGTATTTGAAGAATAAGAAAAGAATATTTGGGTAAGGATAAAGGAAAAAGAAAAAGAAATGTTATTGTTGAGGAAATGATACTATAGATAGACTAAATGGAATATATAGATAGCAATTCCCTGATATATATCACAAACAATTAACATAAAATATAGTAATGAAGTATTATAATCCCCACCACAGCTAATCGAACCTTTTCCTATCACCCCAGGCTCCCAGTCTTGCCTCCTTCCAACAGAAGTTTGCCTTCTACTTGAATGAGAAACTCAAGCCCAAACATTGTGAGCTCCATTGAACCTTTTATTCCATTCTTCAAAACCTCTCTGATTCATGATACTGAAAGAACAAGTGTCCCTTCTCCTTGCTGAGGCCAAACTCTCTTCATTCATGTGGCTGCCATTTTTATAGAGGTCCTCATCCCATTTACTGGATCTACTGAAACAATTTTGTTTGGAATGTAAGCCACAATTTGGCTCTAAACAATTTCTCCCACCTTATTTCACATAGTACCACCATTTTACTCACTCATTGGTCCTTCCAGACTAAACTACTCATTGTTCCCTGAGTCTGACTTCCTACCTCCAGAAACTAAGCATCATAACAGGCCTTAATTCATTCCTAAAATGTGCTCCTACTTCATCACCACCTTTTAGAATATAACTTCATTCAAGGCTCAGTAAAGATGCCTCATCTTCATTAAAATCTTCCCTAATTTCTGTCCCCTCACACTTTCACTTATTACTATTCTCTGATTCCTTTAGATCTCTTTATCTAATCTCTACATTGTGCCCACTACACAATGGAATTTGTATATACCTTATAAATATGCTTCTCTTTACATATGTATAAATACATAGAGAGAGAGAGAGAGAGAGATGAATGGATAGATAGATATATATATATATATAGAGAGAGAGATAGATAGATAGATAGATAGATAGATAGATAGATGGATAGAGATAGATAGATAGATAGATAGATAGATAGATAGATAGATAGATAGATAGATAGATAGATAGATGGGTGGATAGATAGAGATATAGATAGATAGATAGATAGATAGATAGATAGATAGATAGATAGATAGATAGATAGATGAATGGATGGATAGATTTATAGAGAGATGCATGGATAGAGAGAGATGAATAGAGAGATAGAGATAGACAGAGAGATGGATGGATGGATAGATGGATAGATAGAGATGAATATAGATAGAGAGAGATAAATAGATAGATAGATGGATAGAGAGAGATGAATAGAGATAGATAGATAGATAGATAGATAGATAGATAGATAGATAGATAGATAGATAGATATAAATGTGTGTTTTAAAAATTTGTACCCCAGGGATTTCATTTCCTTTACTCTTCCCAGGGTTCCCTTTTCTTGTGTCCCTGTTGCATCCCTATGTGTGTTTCTATATAAATCGGATAAAACCCACATTGTGGGGGCTTTGGGGGTTGGGCTCTAGCATAGCTGGTTGCTTGGGCTCTGGCTTCTTTTTTATCCTCTGCTCACTCGGCTGAAGGAACCCCTTTCAATTTTCAAATATTTAGAGTATTTATTTTTACCCTTACATAACTAAAATTAACTATATTCAAGTTATATATCCTCTTTGGAAGAAAAGAAGCTCCATGGAGGCAGGTACTGCTTCGTTTTTGTTTTTGTATCTCCCATTCCTAGCAGAGTGCCTGGAAAAAAACTCACTATTTACTGAATTGAGTTGAGTTCTCTATTCATCTACTGGGGTTTCTAACTGCTCAAAGCAGGGCAGCTGATGAATTTTTTACTTGACATGTTGACAATTTGTTTCATCTCCAAAATGGAAGAGGAAATCATGGAAGGAATCATCACCCTGAATCTCATGATGATCATCCAGAAAGAGCTGTTTGTTAAAACAGAAGCAATGGGAAACCTTGAAAGTAAATTACTGTGTCAGCAAATTTAATTCCATACAGTCCAATCAAACAACCATTTATTGGATACCTATTATGTACAAGACATTGTGCTAGGCACTGAGCATACAAAAATGAAAGAGCATGAAATCCATTGGAAGGGATACCAATAAGAACGAACGATACAAAGTATAATGCCATGGAACAGAGGAGAGAGTCAGTAAAAGTAGCATGGGAAGTTTGAAGTGGGGGATACAAAGTGATTTTCTATTCCCTTAGAATGAAGATCTTTGCAGGCCGGTCCTCTTTCTTTATTGCCTTTGTGTCCCCAGCATCTATCACAATGTCCAACACTAGCACTCAGTTGATGTTTCTCAAATTTAGTCTGGAGAGTTCTTAGTAGCTAAACTGTAATGGGTCAGGAATACTGTACATCAAGTCAGAAAGACCTGGGTTCAAATCCTGACTCTGACACTTATGTATGATATGGGCAAAAAAAAAAAAAAAAGCTTAGCTACCCTTACCCTCAATTTTCTCCTCTTTAAAACTGAGGCATTAGCAATCCTTGCTGGATTTTGGTAAGTCTCAAAAAAGTACATATATATGTAAATCACTTTGCCAATGTTAGAAAATTATATAAATGTGAACCATTATTATTTACAAAGAGGACACTTTAGAGAATGGAGAATGAAGTAGGAGTCACCAAATCAAGTGTAAATGGAATTTTTATTCTCTTCAAAAGATAGCAAAACATCTGCATTGAATGATGGGATCAGGTTGATTCATCTAATTAAATCTGATTAAACAAACATTGAGTAAGCACTTACTGTATGTAGACAGCTGTACCAAGCTCTGAGGAACTTGCAAAAGACCTAATCCCTGCTGTTGTGGAGTTTCCAGTTAATTGTCTGATTATTCAGCAGCTTGTACTGTATGTGATTTGATGATTAACATCCAATCTCAGCACTGCCTGGGAAAAGAACTCTCTTATTCTTCCTTGTAAGTCTGAGTAAACTCAAAACCCATCCTTCCTTCCCTGGTACCTCAGCCTGGGTGCTCTCTTGCTGTCTTGGTCACTGGGAATTCCAGAGGGCTTGGCATGCTGGCCTATGCCTTTAAGGAAAGAATAAGAGTTCAAGTTCTGAATCTTGAGGATGCACAAAGAAGGTAGAAAAGGGAGATAGGTTGGGAGGTCTTTGCTTTGTTAGGAGATGTTTGAGAAGAAAGGCTTAAGCTAGGATCTAGAAAATACTTCTCTGTAAGAGTTAGGAGGAGAAATCTTACTGTGGAATCCCAACAGGGACAAGGCAAAATGTGGTCCCCTAACCATTATGTTCTGAAAAATCTTTGAGACTTGGTTTTCACAAAATAAATCACTGTGTGCCTTGGAGAACAGAGCGATCTAGCATTATAATTGGTCCTGTGTATAAAAACTCATATTCAAAAAATGTTCTGCATTTTACTTCACTTGAGAACATTTCCCCCTAATCCCTAACCTGAATAGTGCATCCTGGGTAGCTGCCCACCTCGTTCTCCCTTAAGAGGGATTCTCAGTGGCATGCATTGATTGATGCTGGACTATTTATAGCATGCATATGGGTACCTATCTTTAAGAGGGGTATAGAAAAGACTGAAGGAAAAAATGAAATATCCTAAGTTTGGAATGAGAAAGGCCTGCTTGCTGACCAATAGGTTTTGGCTAATGGTATACTTGAGGCAAAAATCTTGTGCCTATGTTCTAGTTGGGTTTTTTCTGTGGTCACATCCCTAGACAATGACATAGTTCATACTAGAATCCAGGTATCCTGACTCCTAGTCCAGGATTCTTTCCAATCTGCTGTTATAAAATTATATGAAAGCAAATCATCATCATCATTGTTGTCATAATTATCATAGTATTACTCATAATTATTAGCATTTATCTTGCATCTTAAGATTTGCAAAATGTTTTATGGATATCACCTCATTTGATTCTCACAATCCTGAGAGGTGGGTGCTATTATTAAAACAAATTTTTTAAGCATTTTACAGATGAGGAAATAGAGGCAAACAGGGATTAAGTGATTTCCACTGGATCACACAGCTAATAAGTGTGTGAAATAAGACTTCAACTCAGCTCCTTAACTTCAGTCCCAGCATTCTATCCACCAAACCACTTATAAGAACTATTTAGTCTTGGTACATATCATATATAATGTTATGTATAACCATTACCATTTATATTCATAGAGCATTTGGCACTTTCTGAAGCATCTCCCTGTGTACCTTCTCATTTTGTCTGCACACTAAACCTGTAAGTTTGTCTGTAATTATATTTATTTTATGGAGGAAGAAACTATAGATCATGTGAACTTGGGCAAATACATTACCTTTCAGAAACTTATTTTCCTTATTTGTGAGACATAATTCTGTACTTCCAGGAGTCCTACTTTTATTGGAAACAATAACAATATTGGCTTTCCCTGTCTTCCAAGTCGTATCAAATGAGATGATGCATATTGAGTGCTTCTTCTTTATATTCACTAGAACTCTATACAAAGTGCTTTCTTCAAGAAAGCTCTATAAGGTAGGTAGGGAAGTAAAGCCATACTCATTTTAGATGTGAGGAAGCAGATTCAGAAAAGTCAATTGACTTTTCCAAATAGAGCCATAACTAACATGGAGATACCATGGACAAGGAGAACATCATTAGATCCTAAACTTTGGTCTATACCTTGAATTAGAATCCCTGAGGCAAAAGCCTTGTGATTCTCCCCTCCCATCTACATCCCTAGAAAGTAGCATGGTTGGGACGAGAATTCATGTATCCTGCCTCCTGCTCCATTGTTCTTTCCAGGACTTGGTATTTATGAAATTCTATGGAGACACATCATTCAATTGGCACTTTTTGATCATCCATGAGACCAAGATGGTGGTGGGGACCAGAGGGAGCAGGGGGAAACAATTGGAGCAGCAAATGGGGTGGGGGAGAATAAGAAAGTCATTTATCCTGGGCTTCACTTTTAAATTTGGCAGATAAAGAACTAATCACTTAATTATGGGTCAAGAGCATTTGAATATTCTCCTTAGCTACTTTCATATAAACTCTAGCATGGTATTTCTTTCTATTTAGACTTTCTTTCTATTACTACTGCATGTAGTAAACATGATAGATAACATGAACATCTCACATGTAATCATATATATAAAATAATAAAGGAACTAGAAGAAATCCTCCCTTATACATTGAGTGGGTGTTCTATGGAGGATTTATAGGAAGACATAGGAAAAGAATTTCATAGAATGAATAGGATCATAGGCTCACAGATCTAGTGTTGGCATGGATATTAAGACACAATAGAAAAACCAAGGTGGCTCAGTAGACAGAGCACTAAATCTGGAATCTGGAAGACTTGAGTTTGAATTAAGACTCCATTGCTTACCAGCTGTGTGATCCTGGACAAATTACTTAACCTCTGTTTGCCTCATCCGTAAAATGGAGATAACAACAATCTTTCCCCCAATTTGAAATGGATTGTTGGGTGGTTAAAGTGAAGTAATATTTATAATGTGATTTGCAAAACAAAGTACTATACAGAATATCACAAAAGGATTAGTTTAGTTTTAAACTATTAGAGTTTAAAGGCTTTTGAGATTATCCAGTATAATTGCTAGATATTGTCATCACTTTTGTTGCTGTTATTGTTACTATTTCCCTCTAGGTAAGTGAGGTGGCAGAGTTGATAGAGTGCTGGTTCTGGAGCCAAGGAGACTTATCTTCCTGAGTTCAAATCTGTCCTTAGACACTTAATATGTACATGACCTTGGGCAAGTCTCTTCACCCTGTTTACCTCAGTTTCCTCATCTGGAAAATAAGTGAAAAAATAAATAGCAAGCCACTCCAATATCTTGGCCAAGAAAACCCCCAAATGAGGTCACAAATATTCAGGCACAACAGAAAAATAACTGAATGATATTTCACTATAGAGAAAATTTTAAAGTAACCAAAGGACTCACAGGAAGCTTTAACAAGCAAGACATTCTCCTTTATTATCGTGAATCTCATAGCAACATAGGTTTAAAGCATCTAGTGCAGCCCCCTCAATTTACAAATGAAGAAACTGAGCCCCATACATGAATTGTCTAGAGCCATACAACTATTAGTTGGCAAAACTGGGATTAAATTTCAATTCCTTTGACTCTGGCTCCAGCCGTTTTTCAATTAATGACATCTGTTTCTTGTTTATATGCAATTTATCACTCTCACTGCATAATTAACCATCTCCTTTTCTGGTCATATATATGTCTGATGCTATCTTTGGCATATTTTTTCACATGCAAAACCTCATTGATAATACAGTTAGCTACATCCACTATAAGTTCTTTCATTATCTTTTGGGGCACTAGAAAGAATTATTGTTCTGACACCAAGATGTTCTTAAGACATCCCTCTTCATATGTCTCCTTAAATTTTTAGATTTAGATTTAGATAGGAGCTGCCCTGGTGATGGCATTGATACAAGGAATTCCTAAATGAGGAAAGCCATCCATCAGTGCAGGTTGGCTTCTTTTCTGAAGCTTGTAATCTTAGAGAATTGTGTAGTAAATACATAGATTAATAAAAGCCAGAGGATAAATTTGGTACTTTTTATTCACACTCTCTTTTCTTTGGAGTCAAAGAAAAAATATAGTCTAGGTCATGTTTTTTTTTTCTGTGATTTTTTTTTCTTATGCTTTCTTAGGTGCATTTATTAAGACAGTCTTTCTTTACCACATTTCTCAGTGACAATAACAACCATCCAAGGTCCACTGTGTTTTCTTAGCCTTTGGACCATTCAGAATGAAAAAGCTTTCATTCTCCCTTCCCCGAATCTAACTCCTTTTTCAACCAGACCCAATTACCCAGTTACTGGCTTCTCTGTGCTTAAAAGCCTTGCAAGGCAGGCTCCTAGAAATCAGGTGCCATTTCTGAGATGAGCTTGACATTCTAGACCCTGCTCTGCCAACAGAGAATAAGGGCAGAATTATTCCATTGAAAGCCATACTGAAAAGAGAAAAACATAGCTATTGTGGCTCAAGGGAGGAACTCTTTCCACCATCTATCTGATCATCCATCCATTTAGGTGTTCATTTTCTAGTGACACAATTAGAAAACAAAAAGATCTCTCCCTCTACCACAGGAAGAATTTAAGCCACATAAGCTGTACTAGTCAGGAGTAATCCACAGCAGACACTGCAGATTTTGGACTTGAGTGCTTTCTATTTCTGACAACTTGCAAGCCTCACATTCATAAATCATCATCTGAGACTCATCTGGAATGAAGTAAATAAAGGTGAATCCAATGGATACAGGTAATAATATTGGTAGGACCTGCACCCAGTGGACTATTTCAGTGCTAAAACATCCCAGAGATTCTTTACCCTTGCAAAGTCACACATAGGGATTTAGAATCAGGGCCAAACATCTACAATGAATCTTACTTTAAGCACCTTATCATGATCTATGTATACACTCTGTATACACTTATCTGCTGACAGGCTGCAGTGTGGTCAGCCTCCCTGCATTCTCCAGCTAGCTTAAGTAAATCCAGAAGCACTAAATCCATCCCAAGAGTCCATTGAAATTCATAACCCTAAGCTTTCCATGCCCCAGCAGAATATCCCTCTTCATTTTGTTTCCTCCGCTTTCATAAGCTCTCTTCCAAGGAATCCAATTTTTAAAAAAACCGTTACGTGTCTACTGTTGCGACTAGATGCTAAGGGTTGATACAAAAAGGAATAAGAAGAGATTCTTGCCCTACCAGAACTTACAGTAACGATGAGGCAGCTGCACAAACACTATAATCCAAAACAGAGTATAATTGCTTTGGAAAGGAATAAATCTCAATAACTTTCTGTTTATCATTTGGAAGCTGGAATATTTAGACATGAGAGATGTTCCATTCATTCAGAAAGTACTCATTGAGGCATAAAACGCCATAAGATGGTAGGGGAAAACCAAAGATGAATCTGATTCCATTCTTACATTCAAGGAACTTAATCTTGTAAGCAATTAGGTTTCAATTTCTATCTCCAATTTTGCCCCAAAAACTATAGATTTCTATCCATTCCAGGGTATACCTATAAGCCTGGTGGAAAAAATGAGTCTAAAATTATTCCAACCTTAATTATCATTCAGTTAGAACCCCAAAGAAGAGAATTTAAAGAAAATATAGTCAGGATCACAGGATAGAGAGCTATAAGGACATCAAAAGTCAGCATTGGGGCAGCTAGGTGGCTCAATGGATTGAGAGTCGGGCCTGTAGACAGAAGATCCTGGGTTCAAATTCTGCCTCAGATGCTCCCTAGCTGTGTGACCCTGGGCAAATCATATAACCCCAGTTGCCTAACTCTTCTGCCTTGGAACCAATGCTGGTAATTGTTTTGTTTTTGTTTTTGTTTTTTTTTTTAAGTCATAGAATCAAATACCATCCTGTCATTTTGTAGATGAAGGAACTAAAGGGACAGAGAAATTGAACAGCCTCCCCCAAAGTTAAATGGACAGTACAAGTAGCAGAACCTGGATTTGAAAAAGAGATCATCAGGCTTTGAATTAAGTATTTGTTCCACTGTACCATGATCGATGGGACTGACTATAGATGCCATTCTTGGGTTGCCACTCCTCTTATTTTTTAGATGAACAGCCTGAGACCCAGACAAGGAAAACAACCTTTCCAGACTCACAGCTATTTTGTAATAGTGACTGGATTTGAACTCAGGTCTTCTGACTCCAAGTCCAGGGCTTTATACACAAGGTAGGAGTATTACACCTTTCTATATGAGACAGTTCAGTGACTCGGTAGATCTGGAGTCAAGAAGAAACAAATTCAAATTCTATCTCGGATACTTAATAGTGATGTGGCCCTAGACAAGTCACCTAAGCTGATCTGCCTGAGGATTCTCCTGTGTAAAAGGGGGATGGTAGCATCACCTTCCCCCTCCGTCCCAGGATGATTGTGAGGAATACATTTTACAATATTTGTAAAGTGCTTTACAAGCCACAACGTGCTATATAAATACTAGCTATTCGCTATATGGAGGCACCATCAGAGCAAGCCAAACCTCCAGGATTTCTGCTAGTGATTTGGCCAAGCAGAAGGACCTTCCCATCCAAAACCTGCCACGAGGAGCGTTTCAGAAAAGCCCTGTTATTGGTCATGCAGTAAAATCCCTGAGGCTCTCGCTCCCCACTGGCCAAGGTCTTCAGCTGGCATGGCATGGCTCTCCCATGTCTAACCATGGGGGGGAGGTTTGGTTTTTGGGATTCTTATTGCCTTGGCAATGCCTGCTTCATAGTTGTAACCTTCCCCAGCTGCATGATCAGCATCATTCTTCAGAAATCCAAATATCAGAGACTTCTGGACCTTTCAGGAGAGACTGAAGGTTTTGAGTTATGTCAAAAGTAAGTTCTTGTATTTCAGAGCTAATATAATCCAAAGGTTCGATGAACAACAATAATTAATAATAATAATAATAAGCATTTATAGATCACTTTAAGATTGATAGAACACTTTATGTTATCTCAGTTGATCCTCACAATTGTGTGAGGGAATGCTATTATCATCCCCATTTTACAGAGGCAGAAACTGAGGATGAAAGAGATTAAGTGACTTGCTCTCAGAATCTCACAGCTAGTATATGAAGCAGGATTTGATCTAAAATGTCTTCAAATGCTAGCATCCTTTCTACTGGACCATCTAGATACTTCAGTAGTTGAAATTCATGTGGTTGTTTGAGTTCCCTAAGTCATTGATAACAATCTTATCTAGTCTTTACAACAACTGAATAATAGTGCAGGAATTGTTAGGTCCATTTTACAGGGGAAGAAACTAAGACCCATAATTAGGTTGAGTGACTTGCCCAAGGTCACTGGTAAAGGGCAGTCCTATAACAGGGCTCAGTCTGTCTGACTCAATCCAATGAATTTCCCATGACACCATGATTGCTTGTAAAACAGATGAAACTACTTTGAAGGGAAACAGAAAGAAATTAGCATTAATATAACACCTACTAGGTGCCAGGCACTGTATTTGTGATTTCGAAGTATGATATCATTTTATTCTCAGAGAAATCCTTTGAGAGCTTGTATAATCTCCATTTTATATCTGAGGAATCAGGGGCAAACAGGGGTTAAATGACCTGCTCAGGATAACACAGCTCATAGCTAATTAAAGTCTGAGTCCACATTTGAACTCAGGGCTTCCTGACCTTTAGGATCAACAATCAGACAACTGCTCCACCTCACTGCTTCTAATAGAGATACATGTGTTAAAAAACCAGGGAGATAAGAAGTGAACGCTAATAAGTGGAATACAAGGCAAGTGTGTGAGTTCTTGGGAGAAATTAAATAAAAATCTGTCTCTCTCTCAATCTCAGTGAGACTGTATATTGTAATGGAGATGATGCTGGACATGGAGTCAGAAGATCTGAGTGAGAATCTACCTTCTGATATTAAATAGCTAGGGAAAATCCTTTTTGACTTCTAAAAGTCTCAGTTTCCATTTCTATTAAATAGATATAATAATATTTCCCTACTTTATTACTCAGTTATTTTAAGGAAAGTACTTTATAGACCCTAAAGCATTATGGGAGAGTGAGACACTATTATCATGCATAGAAAAAATGATACCAAGAAAAAGCTGGACCTGGGCAGCAGGATTTTTGGTTTTGGATTTTTTAGGCACAAAAAAATAACCATTTAATAAGTATCAAAATATGAGTGTTCTGGGAAAAGTGACAATGTCTATCCAATTACTTTGCAAGTGCATGTCTCTTTATCTGGTCAACTTTTCATTTAAAATATGTATATATGTACATATATATATATATATACACATACATATATTAATGCCTTTGACCTGAATTGTTTTACTTCAGAATTAATTACCTATCTTAAGAAAACATAGCTGAATAATGGATTAATAGTTGGTATTCTAGTCTTCTAAAATTAAGACATCGATAATGAACACAGCTGACATATTGGTACTGGTTCTATATTTTGAGACAATGAACTTTTCCTATCTTAGTAAGCATCTCAGTTGTCCCACTAGTATTTCTTGCTTTGGCTGCTATTTGATCCTAGCTCAACCCACAAAGATGCTGGCTCTGTATTCAGGTTTGTCTTGAACATATGCCAATATCATACAAAGGTAACTCCATCTTCAACCCTAAAATTATTTTGTCTTTACTTTTGTGAGGAAGAGATTATAACATCAGTGAGATTGGCAAACAAATGCAAGGAAATGGAATGTTGAATGAACTGTCAGTCAATGAGAGAGAAGAAAAATTCCAAAAAGAATCTGAGGAGGAGAAGACAGTTGGAAAGCCAGCAGCTGAAGAAAATCATTTCTGCCCTGGGAGACTGGGGAAGAAGGCTGATAGACAGGCTTGCTCTGGATTCCTGACTATTCATTGACTCAATATTGAAAAGAGTGGAGCTTAGCTCTGAAGAACAGTTTAGCTCTAAAGAGCCTTTTCAGTTCATGAGCAATATCCCCTCTTAGACAATTAATTTCATTTCCCCTGTATTGAACTTCATAGGAGATTAGGGAGACCTGATATTTCCTCTTTCCTTCTCCCATTTCCCTAAATTTCCATATTCAAGAATGAACCCTTTTTTCTGAAAAGAGACATAGTGTGAGATTAGTCTTTTGAAACTGCTAATAACTTACCATCTGAGAGAATTGTTAGGATCAACTGTGAGAGGAACAGGAAGTGAGGTGGGAGGGAAGGAGTGCAGATCCTGGCCTTTCTCTATCTTGTTTCCTAGTGATATTGCTCCAACTAATATCTACTACCATAAATATCTTAAAGGGAGCATCTATTACACTTTGTATATTTTATGTGTTCTGTGTTTACTTAACTATATCAATTTGTTGTTTCCTCCCAACTCCCATCCACTCTTAGAATTAAAGCTTCTTGAGGGCAGAGACTGATTTATTTTTATCTTTATATCTAGTGCCAACCTGTCTATACAGTGCCTGGCATAAAGCAGGTGTTTAATAAATCCTTGTTCAGTCAAATTCTATTAAGTTGCCAGAAAAATAAATAAAACTTTAAGAAGACAGGAGAATAGTTCCAGGAGTAACTTCCAAGAGAGAGAAATACATGGTGTTTTCAAAGAGGTGCCTTTAGAAAGTTGTAAAAATGTCCTTGCAACAAACCCTGAGCTAGAATGTTTGGGGCCCTGACTTTCAAAGTAAATGTCTCCCATATTCACTATCTTTGTATAATATGCCAGTCAGTATGATCATCTGCTTTAAATCCCCTGCCACAAACATGGCTTGACTGTACTGATACCCCAGAAGAAGTGCCACTCTAGCTTCAAAATTCTGCCCAAATCACATTTCTCCCTTCTCCTGGGGATGAGCAAGGGGGTCCTAGAAAAAAAGTTGCATAATAAGGATGGACATGCAATGTTAAGAGCTACACTGAAGGAGGAAAATTGTTCACTTTTGCTTATTTTGTAGCCAAAAGCTGGGTCTCTTGGATCGGGTTCGACTTTCTAATCCTCGTGGTACCAATACTAAAGGAAAGCTATTTACCCCTCTGAATGTAGATGCCATAGAAGAAAGCCCTTCTAAAGAGCCAAAGAATGTTGGCTTGAACAATAAGGAACGTTTTCGGACTGCATTCCGAATGAAAGCATACGCTTTTTGGCAGAGTTCTGAAGGTAACACAAGTTTCCCTTCCTTCCTCCAACTTCCCCTCACTTTCCTCCACTTCTTCTAAGCTCACTTTCTTTTCCCATTCTGTTGACCCCTCTGTGAAGTTGTCCAAGATCTTCAAAATGGCCCAATCCCAACTAACTACCACTACACCCCATCTGTCCCATTCTCACTAAACAATTGGAGGTAGGAAAAATCCTTCCCCCTCAAAACAAAAAAAAAATTAAGAGGGAAGAAGTTTTCAGGAAAGAAATCCCAGACAGATGTATTAAAGAATAGCTTGTTGAGTATTTGAAAGTTTTCAAAAGACTTTCTCTACATTATCTTATTTGAGTCTCAGATATTTTTGTTGGGTATGTAACCTTTATATCCATTTTCTAGAGAAGAAAACTGAGGCTTAAAGGTCCTAAATGACTTTTTCAAGGTCACATAGTAAGCAAATGATAAAGGCAGGATTTGAATCCAACTCTTCCTAATTCCAAGTCCACTGCTTTATTTTCCAGCTAGGCTGTTCTACAATTTCTTGGGAGCCTCCAGTCTCAGAGAGGGGATAGTGGACAGATAGAAAGGCAGCTCAGTTTCACAGATAGAAAGTTGACTTGAAGTCAAAAAAAGCTGCAATTAAATCCTGACTGACATTTCATTTCTCTGTGACACTGGACCTCTCTTAGTCTTACCTTAGTTTCTTTGTAAGATGAAGATAATTTAAAAAAAAAGATAAGATGCTGAGTACCTCTATCACCAGTTCTTGTAAATCAAATTAAGTAATGTTTAAAAAGTTATTTGCAAGCTTAGCTTTCAAGTACTACAGATATTTCCTTTAGTTGTCATATACAATATGTCCCTTGCCTCTTTATAATATGTTTGCAGTCACTAAACTGGCCTCCATGTAAATATGCTATGTTGCATGTATTGTGCATGGCAAGTTCCTAGGACTCACAACTTTTGGTTTCACCATCACATCTCTTCTAGGTCTCCAAAACAAGGCATGACTATTGGAGAGAGTGTGGGGAGAGACGAGGAAATCTGTATCCTCAATCCTATTTGCCCAGTGGCAATATGTTGAATGTTCACTTCAACTAGAAAAGGAGTCTTTGAAAGTCATCCATAGTCCATCCTATTAAAAAAAGACTAGGATTGATCTGTATTAATAAGGTCTGAAGATACAGCTTTAGATGAGGACTTTTTTCCCTTTCTGAGAAGCGTATCAGATTAGGATCTAACACCATCTCTACTCACTGAGAATCAAAGGAACATAAATGCTAGCATCATAAAGTTGGAGCTGAAAGGGGCTTTATCATATGCCACTCCTTTATTTACACCTGAGGAAACTGAGGCTCAGGCAACTTAAGGGATTTGCCCATGGTCACAGGAGCTAGTGAGACAGGCTGAAAACCCGGTTCTTCTTGACTCCAAGTCCAGTGTTTTAGCCGTAATATCATGAAGCAATTCAATTGATAAGTATTTGTAACTGCCTTCTGTTATCATAGCATTGTTCAAGGTACATTCTGGTGTATGAACCCTACATATTAAAATTTAATGTATGAGCAAGAAGTGATCAGTGTCCTCAGGAACTGACAATCTCCTAGTATTATGGATAGAGTATTTATATGTGTGTGTTTGATATATACAAAAATATATATGTACATATTTGTATGTGTATATACATGTATACACATATGTGCATATTCCCATATACAAGTAATAGACTTCTTACTCCACTATCTAGCTGGAGAATTTGTAATTTCAGTGATAAATTTATCCACCACCTCAAATCACAACCCTTCTACGCCTTAATAGATAATATTTGTGATTTTCTATGACTAATAATAACACTGATAATAATAATAACATCACTGATGGTAACTCCCCAAGGATAAGTCTCTCCAAACCTAGCAAGCTAGAGTGGTCCTTGATTGATAAGCACATAGAACTCAAACTGTCTTCAACTTAAAGATTCCACGCAAGTTTGAGTTTCATCGGCAAAACTTCAAATTATTGGCTTACATCTGTGCCATGTTGAGGCATTAAAATAGTACATTAACAATTATAAACAGGTTTTAAACATCCTCTGTCTATATAGCACTGCCCTAGGCACTGGGGTGGGAACATACAAAGTTTGAGGCAAGATATTATAGTGGGCTGGATCCGGAGTCAGAGGACCCAGGTTTGATTGCCAGTTCTGTCATTCACTCCCTGTGTAGCCTTGAGTAAACCATTTACCCATCCTTCCTTGACCTCCATTTCCTCCTCTGTTAAATGAGAGGTCTTGGTGGAGGCAGTCATCAATGTCCCTTCTAGTTCTAATCCATGATTCTCCAAGTCATGTTTCCTTCCATTATGGAGTATCACAGGATAAACAAGTATAATAAATAGTTTATATTTCTAGAACATCAGTACCAAGGGTTTCATATGCCTATCTTACCTGAATGTTGCATCAACCCCATGAGGTAAATAATTCAATTATTCTTGTTCCCATTTTAAGGATAAAGAACACAGACAAGTTAAAAGTACATACCTGAAGTCTTATAGTTAGTGAATCATAGAGATAATACTCAAGCTCAAACCTTCCAGGTAAGAAATCAATAACCACACAATTATGAAATTTACATCTAAGGATGTTTAGTTTTAATTAATCAATATTCTGTTTAAAATAGTCAGAGAACTGAAAAGCCATAGAGGCCAACTGAGGCACAAAGATGGTAAATAATTTGCCCAGCATCCCTCATCTAGTACGTATTTGAGGCAGTATCTGGATTCAGGTCTGACACTATGCCTAGTATACTACACTAGCTCTCAAGGCTGCTAATTTAATGAGATTCCTAAGCACCGCCCCCCCAGGCTCTGTACCTTGGTTTTTAGGGATTTTCATCCTATTTTCTAGATGCTGGAACAGGAGAACCCATGGCTGAAGAACGGGGCTACAGTAATGAATTCCTCATAGAAGACATGATCCCCACACTCAAGTCAGCCATCAGAGCAGTCAGGTAATGCTTTTATTACATTTCTTTTTTGTTTCTGTGTAGACAAATTTAAACAACCAAAAATTGCTTATGTTACAAAGTGAATCCTCCTTTGAGTAGCCATGGAAATACTGGTACACTATAGGCTTTGGAAGCTGGGAAAGAATAACTTTTAGTTAATATAAGTCAAATTAAAAAGATTTGTTCATGCAGAATATTGCATGAAGTCAGAGTCAACACCAGAAGGGAAATCAAAGATCATCTTGTCCAATTCCTATCTGAGGTATGAGTCCTTTTATAGTGTGTCCACAGGATTAGTCAGCGTCTGTAGGAAGACCGTCAATGAGGGGTACTGCCACCTCAACTTGACAACCCATCACTGGGCAGCTCTAATTGTTAATAGGGTTCTTTCTTATACTAAATTGACATCTACCTCTAAACCTGGGTCGCACAATAGTTCTTTACCTAAAAGCCACATTGAACATCAGTAACCCTTCTTCCACATACTGGCCTTTCAAATATTACACAGAGAAATCTTGTCCCCTTGATGAAATATTCTGCAGCTCTCTAGTTGCTTCACTCAATTCTCATACTATCTTTTCAAGAGTCTTGAACATTCTCATTACCTTCCTGTACACATGGTCCATCCTATCAAAATCTTCCTAGAGTGTGGTACCCGGAATTAATAACAACACTCCAGATAATAATAATACAACTAGCATTTATATAGAAATTTGGAGTTTGGAGAGTGCTTTATATATTTTATTTCAGATGAGACATTATATCAATATTATAGGAGAAAGTGATTTGTATACTAACAAGTAATTCTCCATAGTTCTTTCTTTTAAAATTACAGAATAGTTTTCATGTACTTTCTAGAGGTATTCTCCATGTATAATAAATATTCTCATTTAAAAGGCAGGTAGAGAATAACTTCAGGCTGACGTTAACAGTCAGTTTGAAAATCCTTTCTTTCCTCCAATGTCCTAGTACATGTTTTGCCCCCACCCACAACCCTCCCTCCCTCCCTCTCCATCTCCTTCCCTCCCTCCCTCTCTCTCTCTCTCTCTCTCTCTCTCTCTCTCTCTCTCTCTCTCTCTCTCTCTCTCTCTCTGTGTGTGTGTCTCTCTCTGTGTGTGTCTCTCTCTGTCTCTTGTTCTCTCTCTCCTTTTCTCTCTTTCCTTTTCTCTTCCCCCTCCCCCTCTCTCTCTGTCTCTCTCTATCTCTCTCTGTGTGTCTCTCTCTGTGTCCCTCTCTCTGTCTCTCTCTCACTCTTTCCTTTTCTCTTCCTCTCTCTCCTTTCACCCCCTTTCTCTTCCCCCCTCCTCCTTGTCCTCATCCTCATCCTCCTCGTCCTCCTCTTTCTTCTTCTTCTTCTTCTTCTTCTTCTTCTTCTTCTTCTTCTTCTTCTTCTTCTTCTTCTTCTTCTTCTTCTTCTTCTTCTTCTTCTTCTTCTTCTTCTTCTTCTTCTTCTTCTTCTTCTTCTTCTTCTTCTTTTTCTTCTTCTTCTTCTTCTTCTTCTTCTTCTTCTTCTTCTTCTCTTCTTCTTCTTCTTCTTCTTCTTCTTCTTCTTCTTCTTCTTCTTCTTCTTCTTCTTCATCTTTCTGTGTCTCATCTCTATCACTGTCTGTCTCTCTCTGTCTCTCTGTCTCTCTGTCTCTGTCTCTGTCTCTCTCTGTCTCTCTGTCTCTCTGTCTCTCTGTGTCTCTCTGTCTCTCTGTCTCTGTCTCTCTGTCTCTCTCTCTCTCTCTCTCTCTCTGTCTCTCTCTCTCTCTCTCTCTCTCTCTCTCTCTCTCTCTGTCTCTCTCTGACAATAAAGGTCAGGATTTTGTCTAGACCAGAACCTATAAAAGTACAATCTATCTATTTATATTTACTTAATAATTCAGAGGCAAAATGAAACCATTCCTTCATTCCTTCATTTACATGAATCCACTCAGCTCTCAAACTCTATGAACTTTATAAATGATCAGTTTATGATTATTTTAATTAACAAGGAATTCTTTAGAAAAGGACTCCATCATAATTTCATTCCTTATTGCATAGAAATTCTAGTGTATAGATAGCTAAATAAGTTTACAAAGATAAGTGAGGGCAGAGAAACAATATTAAAGCATTAAAATTCCCTATCAAGTGAAAAGTCATAAGAAATAAAATGTAAAGCTCCCCTGAAATTAGGACTTGATTTGCAAAACAATTCTCTTTACCAAAAGTCATTTTCTCATGTCACCAAAGCATAATAGGTATACCTGCAGTGATAAATTAAGAATGGATCCATTGTCATATTTGATTTTCGAAACAGCCCCAAGGAATAGATTGGCTAGGTATTGTCACTCCTATTTTACAATTGAGGAAAATGAGTTCCAGTGTCTCTCTCAGTCACTCAGCTAAGGAAAGGCTCCAAGCTCCCAGACTAAATATCCAGGGTTCATTTCAATGTACCCAGGAATGAAACTGATTTTTCTTTGGCTTTGTGGAATCAGGCTCATTATTTCAGAGCCACAACATTGTAGAAACACTCCTGGCTCCATTCCAGCACCCAAGAAGCCCTGCTTTGGGTCCTGGTGACCTGGGCCATGAGGTATGTTCTGCTCTATTGCTATGCATGAAAGGAAAAGTGAGAGGAGCATTTTGCTTGTTGCCCATGGCCACAAACCTAGAACTGGAAGAGCCTTGAAAAGTTCCCTAGTCCAACCCTGCCATTTAGTAAATGAGGGAACTAAAGTGTAGAGAGAATGTGTGGTTTGTGCAAGCTCACTAGTTTAGAAACATCAGGCACTGGATTCATGCTGACAAATGGGCTGGAGTTGGGGCTGAGGTTGAGGAAGGTACACAGGACACACTTTTTAATTTCACTGGCATTATTCACATTTTTCCATTGCTTTCTTAGGTCTAGACAATCAGCAAAACAATAAATCAAGCAGTATTTGTGCATTTGCTGAATTTCAAGCTGTAAATGCTCACACTGAAAATTGAGCAATCTATTGTCTCAAGCCCATTTGGACAGGCTCCAG